>NW_020885016.1:16709-218791 GCF_003945725.1 Corapipo altera | reverse complement strand
ATGGACAGGAGAGGAGCAGGCAATGATGGAAGGACAGACAGGAGGGAAATAAGAGGTGTTGGAAGGACAGACAGGAGGGAAGCAGAAGGTGATGGAAGGACAACAGCTCAAGGCTCTGTGGGGCTGATGCTGCAGCTCTGAGTTATTGTCAGCTGGAAGCAGGTCTGAGAGGAAGGCCCAGCCAGCAAGGATGTGGTAGTGGTGAAACTGTTCATAAACCCTTTTTTATTTCCACTCATAACTCTCTTTATTTCCCCTCTGTTTGACTGTTGCTTTGAGCTATCTTTGTTTCAGAAGAAAAGGAAATAACCTAGCACAGAGTCAAACAAAACTGGCCCTTTTTGCTCTAAGAGCCTTTTGGGAATGCTCCTGACACAGAGGAAACGGGGCAGGTTTTTCTTGGGAACAGCTGATGAGCTTGGTGGCAGCAGGGCAGGATAATTCATGGCCCCATAAAGCCACCAGGAGTTCCTGCCTGTTTGTCCAACCAGCCCCTCTGTGCTCCTGCTTCTGGTGCATGAGAAGAGCAGGTTCTGCCTGTGGGATTGGGGAAAAATTCTTCTGGGGGAGATGGAGGGATCTTTGCTGTCATCCAGGCTGAGGAAAGGGCGTGGAGGAGGATGGAGAGGGATTGTATGTGTTGGATGGAGACAAATGCTGGGAATGGAAGGAAAAGGGAAGGTGGAGCAGATCAGGTCAAAGCCAGACTGAAGCAGGAGCCCAAGGCTGTGTAGGAGTGGGAGGCTATCCAGCAGAGCTGTGCCAAAACACCAGGAATAGTTCTGACCAGACTGGCTCTCCATGTTCAGCTCTGCAACTGGGTTGCTCTGTGGTAGCTGATTGTCTTTTCTAATTTATGTATTTAAAAATGCAGGAGAACAGATTAAAAAAAAAATTATCAAATTGCCAAGTGAAAAGTTGTGGAATGATCTTTGCTTTGCAGCTTTGGCTTGGGCCCTGGCTGTGTATCTTTAATCTTTCAGAAGTCTTTAATCAGGAGAAAATATGGCTTATCCCTAAAGCCCAGGGTCTGAGCCTGTGCAGAGCAAACAGAATCCTCCAGAGCCTCCAGGAGGAGATTGCACAGATTCCAGGGAAGACTGGCTGGAGCTGTCCAAGGATTCCAGCACATCACTGCACAGCAACAGCCACGGGAGGGAAGAGATGCTCGAGGCATGAACGGGGGGAAATGGAACTCTGACAGCTGTGAATGGATAAAGAGGCTGGGTGTTTTAAAAGGGAAGATTGAGATGCCTGGAAAATGTTGTCTGCACTCACCTGGGGGGGACCTTGCTGGGGTTTGTAAACCTGGATTTATCACAGAGTCACAGAATGGTTTGGCTTGGAAGGGACCTGAAAAATCATCCAGTGCCACCCCCTGCCATGGGCAGGGACACCTTCCACTAGCCCAGGTTGCTCCAAGCTCCGTCCAACCTGGCCTTGGACACTTCCAGGGATCCAGGGGCAGCCACAGCTTCTCTGGGCAACCTCACCACTTATTTATGGGTGACACTGAGGATTTGCAGGGTTTTTTTAGAGGTGTTTGCAAACAGATCATACAGAACAAGCTGAAAACATAGCAAGCCAGTGCAACCTGTGCTGCCCCCGTGATATGAGCAAAGCTGATCCCACCAGCGCTGTCCCTTTAGGGCTCAGTCTGTCTCCTTCAGACCTTGCTGGGACAAATGTTTTTGGCAGGAACAAGGCTTTTCCCACTGCCTTAAAGGAGAGCAGACTTGCTTTACAAATGTTTGCAGGCTGAGCTGGCCGGGGTAGACGGCAGGTTTCCCTTTCCTCCTCTCCCTCCTTGCTGAGTGTTCCTGGCACTTTGGAGCTGTGATGAAAAGCTCTGAGGAAATGATGAGACTTGGAAATAATCCTGCTTTCAGCCTAAAACACGGGAGAGTGAAAAGTGCTTGGGTTTTCAGGACTTTCCCTGCTGTGATCACACACTCCTGGCTCCTCTGTGGCAAATATTCTCCTTTAGCAAGAGCTGTGAGGTTTTGGGAGGGTGAGGGAGGATGAAAGGCCTCTTTTATCAGTCTGAGCTTTCCTTTGCCAGACAAAAATATATTATTTTGTATTGTTTTCCCATACAGATTTATTTGGCACCACATATGAATCCAGGCAAAGCTGGAGGGTCATGGACATGTCCATGATTAGGAACAACAGTCCCAGCTGAAGTGGGCAACTGTCCCAGAGCATTATTTTGGGAAAGGGGTATCCTGGATGTGCCTTTCAGCCAGTTAAGAAGGTTAGTGTGGAATCCTAGTGAGGTTTTATCCCAGACTTTGGGTTTTCTGTGGAAATCAGAGGGATGGGGTGACCACCATGGTGCCCACAGACTCCAAAGCTTTGGAAAGCCAGGACAGAAAGCACATGAACCAGGGGGGCAAGTGCAGGAGAGGGCTGGGAATTAATTAGTGCAGAACAAGACAATGAGTAATTAATATTAGGAAATAATAGATGCCCTTGTGGATTTAAATTCAAAGGCAAAGCAGAAGGTTGATGTTACACCATCACCCACCCAACTAGATGAATCTTAACCATAATAACCATCAGGATGATGGTAGGGACAAGGGAATGGAAACCTGCCCAACACTGAGGGGATTTGAAATACTTCCATGGAAAAATAGATGGATGTCTGCAGACAACACTCCTCCTTGGGACAGTGAGGAGAAGCAATGCCAGAATTAATCCTGAGCAGGCCACAGGGCTAATTTAAAATGCTGTTACTGAAGAGCCCCTCTGTAAAAGTATCTGCAATGGGCTTAAACTCAGTAACATTGTAGGAATTTAAAAATAAAACTGCAAAAGTTCATTGCAGCTTCATTTCAAAAAGGTTCTCCACATAAAAGGGGAGAGACTTGTTAAAAAGAAATTAAAAGCAGCCACCAAAAGGGTGACATTTTTCCAGGGGACACAGACATTGTTTAAAGATCTTCTATTAGATGATGAGAGCAAATCTATGCAATTATCAAAAGAGACTTTAAAAGGGCAAAAAATTAGCTGTTCTCATTAAAGGACCAACCAAAAGAGCCTGTCAGAGGTAAAATAGCATCCTTCAAACAGCAGAAGTAGTGTTCAAATGAGGCAAAGGAGGAAAGGAACGTGAGATGACAAATTAGGCGTAAAGCTATGACAGAGGAGACAAACCCTCTTTTGAAGAGAAGCTTTCTAAGGTGCAAAAATCTAATAGTAGACCCTTTTTGTCAACCCCCTCAGCAGCTGTGGCTCTTCCCACTGTAGAGGACTCATCCCAAAATCAGGGGGTCGAGGAGCAACCTGGAAAAATTCAAAGTATTACAAGGAGAGGATGGAATTCACCCCAGAGCCCAGAGGATGTCTCGTGTGAAGCAGCTGTTTAGTGGTGGTGAGAACTAAAAAAATAAAGTTAAAAATAACGTGTAACCAGAGGAGCTGGAGATGGGAAACAGATTGATGATTCCAAGGAATCCGGGGGATGGCCCAGCCCATCTCTGTGCTATGCAAGCACTCAGAAAAATATCACAAAAACAACAATAAGCACAAGAATAAATATGAAAGAGTGGGGAGGAGTCACTGCAGGTTTTGCAGAAGAGAGTCCTGCACTGTGAGTTCTTGGAGCTGATGAGCTTCCAGAGCAGGAGGTGCATCCAGCAAAAACTTTGGAAAAGCGTCTTCATCAGAGGTTCTTAAAGGTGTTAAACCTCGGTGGTGTAAAGGAGAAAGTCTTCCTCTGTTTAATAACTGTGTAAGAGTGTGAAACACAAATAAGGAAAAAATTAGCCCTAAACAGGGTCTTACTGCTCAGGAAAGGGAACATTTTCCTTTCAACCCCACATTGCAGGTGGTGTTAAGAAAACATTGCCTCAATGATCTGTGATGGCCTAAAAAGTAAATTGAGTGTGGAAATTTTTAAGGGAAAAAGTGTTAAACAAAACAGAAGAGATCAATTTGTCATTGCACAGATCAATATTTCACCTGCTACTTAACTACTGTTTGCAGATCTGTTCCCTTTACTGGAGGAGAGGAAAAAAAAAAAGGGGGAAAAAAATAGAAACTAGAAAAGATGAAGAGAGAAGTGGGAAAGATAAGGGTTGAGGAACAGCCCTGCAGGTGGAGAGATTACATGGATTGGAATTCTTCATCCTGAGGGAAGTGTGAGTGATGGGCAAGGGCTGGCACAGGAGAGATGACTCACAGTTCCCTGCAGCACAAAAACTGGGGGTATCACCCACTGGATCAGGACATTCACAGGATCACAGAATGGTTTGGGTGGAAAGGGGACTTAAAGACCATCCCATTCCACCCCCTGCCACAGGCAGGGACACCTTCCACTAGCCCAGGTTGCTCTAAGCCCCCTCCAACCTGGCCTTGAAAGGGGCGAGAAGAAATGTCTTTGTTCATATTTTGTGTCACTAAACCCCCTCCCCAGCTATGGAGAGGTTTGGGTGGGCTGCAGGACCACTGACAGCTCGAGGGGGAGCATCTCCTGGGGGACACAGAGAGGTGCTTTGGGCCCCACTGGCCTCCCAACACCTCCCCAGGGGGGTGGTTTTTGCTTTCCTGAATTGTATTTCTGGGTTTGAAACTCCACGTAGGAATTCTTCGGGAAAATCCTGAAACGGGTGACCCGGGCCAAGCTCTAATTTGAGGTCAGAGGAGGATGAGGGGGGGTCTCCATGCACATTTTTCTGCATACCTAGTCCAGCCTGGAAACTCATTCTGCCTTTCATGTAGGACAGTGGGATTTAAGGTTGAAATACAGGATTTTCCTGACTGTAGGGGACACCCAGCTGCTTTTTCAAGAGGATTCTGCACTGTACATCATGCTCACCTTCCACTATGGTAAAGCACAGAATGAGGATGATGGTTTATATCCCTGAACAGATTTAAAATTCATCTCACGCTCCAGGGAAGCCCCAGACGAGCATCAGTGTTGCTGCACCCACGGAGGGAGGTGGCATCTCTGGGATGATCCTTCCACCTCTGGGATGAGGTTTCCATGGGATCCTCTGTGGGGCTGTGCTTGGTGCCAGCTGAGGGCAGGAAAAAGAAAACAGGTCACAGCTTCAAAGCCCATTTCTAAAGCCAAGAAGAACTCAAAGCACATTTCCACTGCAGCACTGGAGGGGGAGGAAATAACTCTATTTTGCTCTCAGCCTGCAGTTCTGCCACGTTCAGGTTGGAACCCTCGGCCACAGAGCACTGGGGCATGAAGGCAGCACTGCCATTTGTCACCCAACTGTCCTGAAAATGGTTAAACCCTCATTTGTTCAAGGTGAAACAACCCAACAAACGTTCCTCTTGTGCTGAGTAGAAATAGGCGGATTTTCTGCATGAGAAGTGAAACCCATAAAGTTGTGAACAGTTCAAATTTGAACGGAAACGCTCCTGGATGCCGAGCCCCGCCGGTGACGTGCTGTGCCGGGGAATCGGGGCCTGGAGCAGCTCCTGCCTGGAGCCCACGGGGGAAAAGAATTTCTTTTCTCAATGGAAATTCATTTCAGGGAATGTCATTATTCTCAAATCAATGTAAACAAATGGAATGGCAGATGAGAGCAACCCTGCAGCATGAGGAGCAGCAGCACGGGCAGAGCTGAGGCAGCCGGGGGGACACGGAGGGCACCGGGGCAAAGGTTTGGCTCTGTCCTTCTGGCCTGTGGATGTCAAAAAGCACATATTCTTATTTTACCTACTTTTCTGAACTTCCCAGAGCATTTCATGGCATACTCTGGACAGGAATTTCAGAGAATTATAGAAAATCTTGGGTTGGAAGGGACCTTAAAGTCCATCCAGTCCCAATCCGTGCCATGGGCAGGGACACCTCCCACTATTCCAGGTTACTCCAACCTGGCCTTGGACACTCCCAGGGATCCAGGGGCAGCCACAGCTTCTCTGGGCAATCTATGCCAGGGCCTCCTCACCCTCACAGGGAACAATTTCTTCCCAATATCCCACCTAAATCTCTCCTCTTTCAGTTTAAAGCCATTAAAGGTGTAAAGTCTTGTTTTGCATCCACTCTGCAGGGTAACACCCATCCAGATATATGAATTTATAATCACTCGAGATCATGACTGAGGAAATGAGGGTGATTTTTGGTGCTGAGCCCAGGCCAGGGTGCAAGAGAGCCCCCCCTGGATTAACCATCCAGTTTGGATGCAGGAATTAGGGAGAAGCCCACGGCAAAATCTGCCCAAATCTCACACACCCAGCACTTTTTTATGGCTCTCTCCACTGATCCATTGGAAAGCAGAAATTTCTCAAATTCTCCCCGAAATAAATGCCTTTTGTTTCGCCTCCTCCTTGACAGGTATATTTATGATGATCACAAAGAAAAGATCACAACAGAGTCAAAAAAAAAAAAAAGGCAAGATGAGCGAGCCGACCTCCAGATAATAAGTAAGGGAGGAAGAAAATGGCTGTGATTAAAAATTAGACACTATGAAGTAAAGAACAATGGATATGAGAAGTAAAAGTATCCATTAAAGAAAAAAAAATCCATATCTAAATGTGTTATGGACAACAAGAAAATACTTTGCATTAGCTGGAACAAAAGAAATTTTAGCAAAATGACGATGTTATAGATCTGTCTTTTGATAGGTGCAGTAATGCCATCAATAATGGTGCAGATGATGCAGAGGAGGCCAAAAACCTGCTCTGTGAAACAATGAAGAGAACAGATTTCCAGCTCTCATCCCCCATCATTTTCTATCCCAGTGCAGCAGCTCCCAAATTGTTAATGCTTTAAAAAATGTTAAGCTGCAAGCTTAATTAACCGAAATAATTATTAAATTTTAAAAGCTTGTGATTAATTTTTAAACTAGTTTTCACCTGCAAGATCAGCCAAGTTGTTGCTGAATTTCTGGAGAAAAATCACTAAATATTTTAAAAGAATAAAGCTGGTGTCATGGCAGTGTTGAGACAGTGAAAAATGGGGCTCTGGTGTGTCATCAACCAGCTTGGGTGTCACTGTCCCCCTAAGGATTCTCCCCCTCCTCCTACTCCCCTGCCTCCTTAGGCTGGGTCTATGTTATAAACTCCCCTTCTTTGTTTTCCCCTTGGTATCAAACATATTTTTTTATAAGCTGTGAAAAAAAAAAAAAAAGTGTTTCCAAAAGCATCTTGTGTTCCTGGGGTTTCTCTTTCATGCAGAAGTTTATTGTCCTTGTTATTCCAGGAGAAGTTTTGAGCTGGTTCAGTTTGTTGGCTCACAGTGTGTAAAGGATGATGCAGAAGGTTTGATTCAGGATTTGTGAGATTTTGGGGTTATTTTGGGCATTCTGGGGGTTGCTCTCAGTTAAATCATCACAACTCCAGAAGAATATCAGCAAAATAGTTGCGGAGTCACTGTGCCCCTAATTTTATTAATAACCCTGAAGCCTCCCCAGTGAACTGATGTTTAAACAGGAAGATGATGAGTTCTGCCCCTGACTGTGAAACACGAGTAAACAAAGTGAAAACCAAGTGATCTGGATTCAAAACCACCATTTTTAAGGAATAACTCCCTCGAGCCTTCACAGAAACACAGAATGGTTGGGTTGGAATGGACCTTAAAACTCATCCCCGCCATGGGCGGGGACACCTCCCACTGGCCAGGATGCTCCAAGCCCTGTCCAACCTGGCCTTGGACACTTCCAGGGATCCAGGGGCAGCCACAGCTTCTCTGGGCAACCTGTGCCAGGGCCTCCCCACCCTCACAGCCAAGAATTTCTTCCTAATATCTAACCTAAAATTCCCCTCTGGCAGTGTGAAGCCATTCCCCCTTGGCCTGTCTCTCCATCCCTTGTCCCCAGCCCCTCTCCATCTCTCCTGGAGCCCCTTTAGGCCCTGGAAGGGGCTCTCAGCTCTCCCTGGAGCCTTCTCTTCTCCAGATGAACCCCCCAGCTCTCCCAGCCTGGCTCCAGAGCAGAGGGGCTCCAGCCTTGGCAGCATCTCCGTGGCCCTCTCTGGCCCCTCTCCAGCAGCTCCACATCCCTGTGCTGTTGGATCCCAGAGCTGGAGGCAGCTCTGCAGGAAGGGGGGTCTCTTCCTCGAGCATGTCCTTCCTTCCAGCACAGCACTTCTCTTGTTGGCCTGGCTGGGGAGGTTTTGCTGTAGGAGAGGAATGACTGGCAGGACTTTGCTTTGCCAGGGCACTTATTTGGGTGAGAAGGAACATTTTGTTGCTGCTTTGTTTTTGCCCGGGCGAGCCTGGACTGTCCTGTGACCATTCCAGTGTGCCCAGCTGGAATCCAGCTGCCAGAAGGAGCACGTTATTTAAGATTTGCCTAATCTCAGCCTAATTGGGCCGTGAACTGTTCTGGAAGGGTCCCTGCACTGCTGGAGAAGGAATTAACCCCCGCTGGCATCCGTACCTGGAACAGGAGGCTCTTGGCATTGCCTGTCCTGTATCTCAGCTAGGCTTTGCACAGCAGGTCCTGCCTAGGAGCACCATGTGACACCTGGAGGGACATCAAACATCCCCAGGGCAAAGCCGGGGCTGCGGGAGGGCACCACAGGGAACACGGAGCCCTCAGGACCTGGTGATATTCCGTGACTCGGGCAGTACAGACCCAGCAGGGTCTTTGCCACACCTGCCCTGAGGTTTTAGATAAACCTGAGCCCGGGCCCAGCTGCAAGTCCATCCAGGTGAGTCCTGGAGAGATCAGAGCAGGGATGCACATGCTGACACCAAAACTTCAGCACATGCTGGTGGGCCAGACCTGCCCAAAGCACAGACAGGACAACAAGGCCCACACCTGGATCCCAAGTGGCCACCAGCGCCGTGATCAGGTCCCCAGCACCTTTAAATCAAAGAAAAATGCACCAAGACCATCATTAGCTGGAAAGTTTCTCTGGGTTTTAGCAGCTGGTCGCTCTAAGTTTATGCTGAAGACATTCAACTTCTTTTGGCAAATGTGAGCTTCCCAAGGCAGCCCGGGCACGTGACATCCTTCACTTGGGTGCAGCACAAACATTAGAGAGTTTTTTCCTTCCTTCAACATAATGGGTTTCATTTGGAATAGAATTTGCTGAGTCAAAATATCATTGCTAGCAGGCAGAGATGTTTTAGTGTGCAGAAGGCAGGAGAGGAGGGGAGGGTGCATTTCATGGAATCTCAGAATCCCAGAAACCCAGATGTTGGAAAAGCCCTCCCAGATCATTCAGTCCACCCTGTGCCCCATCCCCACCCTCTCCCCCAGCCCAGAGCACTCAGTGCCACGGCCAGGCCTTCCTTGGACACCTCCAGGGATGGGGACTCCAACACCTCCCTGGGCAGCCCCTGCCAGTGCCTGACCACCCTTTCCAGGCAGAAATTCCTCCTGATGTCCAACCTGACCCTCCCCTGACACAGCTGGAGGCCATTCCCTCTCCTCCTGTCCCTTGTTCCCTGGGAGCAGAGCCCGACCCCCCCGGCTCCCCCCTCCTGTCAGGGGGTTGCAGAGCCAGAAGGTCCCCCCTGAGCCTCCTTTTCTCCAGGCTGAGCCCCCCCAGCTCCCTCAGCTGCTCCTGCTGCTCCAGCCCCTTCCCAGCTCCATTCCCTTCCCTGGACTCTCTCCAGCCCCTCAGTGTCTTTTTTGAAGTGATTTCAGCACCTGCACCCTGGGCTGATGCCTGGAACTCCAACTGTGGCAGAGTGGGGGTGTGTGGTGGGCAGAGCTCTGGGGTCCCCAGTGCTGGAGGGGATGGATCAGCAGTCCTGGCCAAGGGAGTCATGGAGATGCCACTGGATGAATATTTGATAAGGAACTGCACAGCCTGTGTGCTTCAGCTGGTCCCCAAGGAGCAAATTGATTTCCCAGGATGATCCTCAGTGTCTATAAAAGAGCTATTTGTCATTATTGCAGCTTCTCCTTGCAACTTGCAGCACTCTCCAAGCTCTGAAGGCAGAGAGGGACATTTCGTGGTGCAGAGGGACTGTTTTTTGGTTTGTGGACCTTTGTGCAAGACCCCTGTCCTCAGCCACCTGTAGTGTCACATCCCAGTGCTTTTCTAGAAGACACAGGCAAGGCTGTGTCCAGAGTCCTTCCAGGTATGGAGAATCCCAGTTCTTTGTCCCCAAACCTGCCCCTGGGGGGAGATCTGCACTAAGTCTTCCCCACAGTAAAACCTTATTTCAACCCCTACCCCACTGGTATTTGAAAAGTGGACTGGCTTGGACTCTCATCTCCCCACTTCTAGAAGCCCAGGAGAAGAGCTCAGAACCCATCAGCTTCTGCACTTCCAGCCTGGCCAAGCTCCTGGAAAAAAACCAGCAAACCATAAAACCCATAAAAATGGCAATAAAAATCAGAAGTTATGCAGCCCCTGCAGCAAGGGCTGTTCCTCCCCATCCCCAGTGGATACCTCAGCCCAGAGGCCCCTGCTCAGGTCACACTCCAGCAGTGCCCACATGCAGCACCAGGGAGAGCAGAGCTGGCAGAGGGCTCACACCATGCACAGTGCCACACCAGGGTCATGCCAGGGACATTGCTTTTCCCTGGCACTGCCTGGGCAGGGTAGGGGTCTCCAGCTGGGAAGGGTGAGCAGGGGGCACTGGTGCTCAGCAGAGCCCTTAAATTCCCACCGGTGGGGCACTTTGAAGTAAGTTGGGGCAGGTGTGGAAGGACATGCTCCCCCTGGACGTGCTGAAATATTTATTTTGTGCTCACAAGGACCTGGCCTGGCTCGTTGGCCTGTTTGCCCAACTGATGATGCCCTGATAGATGCAGCAGGGATATTGTTAATTGAATTCCAAAGGGACTAATTACAGCAGGAATAACAGAGCTCTCTGTCATCTCACAGGTTTTTCCACACATCTGGATTTGAGGGAGCTGCAGGAGCTGGGACCTGTTGGCAAGAGGAGCTGGAAGAGCTGTGCTGCCCCAGCCAGTGGTGCTGGGCACCCACAGGGGCAGATGATTCAACCCTTTCCCTTCTCCAGGCACTGCAGAGGTGCTCAGCTCACTGGGAACACTGTGGTGAGTGGGAGGAGGTGGGTGCAGCACACAGACCCCTCCTGCTCTGGGGCATTCCAAGTCCTGTGGTGCTGTTGGGGCTCCTGGCCAGCTCCTTTCTGCTCCTTTCAGCTCTTTTGGCTTCCTCAGCTAAAAGCAGCATGAGAAAAGCAAGCAAGGAGGTGTGCAATGCCCCAGGTTCAGGAGAAAGGGGACCTCTAGTCAGGGGGATTCCTGGAACCAGCCTAAAGCACAGGCAAATCCATTAAAAATTGATTTCTTTTGTATCTCTACACCTGTCTCTAACTTTAGTCCCTTCTCTGTTAAATGTTAGCTGCAAGTAAATTCACTCTTTGCCTTTCTTTTCCCCAGCAAGGTGTTTCCTACAGGTTTGGGATCTATCCCTCTTACTGCCCTCTGAATGCAGGAATCCTTTTGGGACACAGCCCTTGGCTCCTGGGCAGGGCTTTTGTGGTGCTGAGTGAATGTGGGGGGCCCTGGAGTGAGACCCCTGGGCTGACCCTCATGGTGACAACAACCAGCCCCATGCAGATGGGTTTGATCCCCCCTGGAATGACTGAGGGGTGACTGGATATGACATAAGGACCCAAACAACGACAAAGACTCATCCCACTGGATCACTGGATGTGGTAGAGAGTGTTTGCATGTCCATGAGCTCCAGTGTTGCTGCTCTCCCAGCCCCTCTCCTTGCTCTGCATCCCACCCAGCCCAGCTGTGGAGCTGAACCCTGGGGATGCAGAGAGAATTCCCTGGGTTTAAAAATACTTGTTTTGTATGTGCACATATATGAACACAATCATTCCTTCTGCTCCCAGCACTCACCACTGACTCCAGCTGTGCCAGTGAGGCAGTCCCAGGGCAGACCTGCAGGCACAGATGTGTTGCCAGGGAAGCAGGGGAGGGGGGGAAGGGTGTGCCCAAAATCTACAGGGCTGCTGCCTCCTAAAGCAACCCCTGGCCCTGCCTGTTTGACAGCTGTACTGACTGACAAACCATGCAGAATAGGATTCTGGGTCATCAAAAGGTTTTACAGCAGTCAAGGGGTCAAATCATACCCAGGATATGTGTTTTCACCTGGTCCTGACTGTGTTTTAGGGGTATTGTGGCAGTTTGGGTGCCTGAGGGCAGGTGCCCTGTGGACCAGCCACAGAGTCCTCATAGAATGGTTTAGGTTGGCAGGGACCTTAAAGCCCACCCAGTCCCACCTCCTGCCATGGGCAGGGACACCTTCCACTAGCCCAGGTTGCTCCAAGCCCCGTCCAACCTGGCCTTGGACACTTCCAGGGATCCAGGAGCAGCCACAGCTTCTCTGGGCAACCTGTGCCAGGGCCTCCCCACCCTCAGAGGGAACAATTCCCTCCCCACTACCCAGTGCTGCTGCTGAAGAGTGCAAAGGGATTTTTTCCCATGGGATAAGGAGAAGACTGCTCCTCCCATATCACCAGAATAAAACTGAATTTCACCTCCTTCCACCAAACTCTGTGGCAGCCTTGGCCATGATCCCACTCCTGACCCTGGGCAGGGTCAGCTCCTCTGCCAACCTCTGTCTGTCCAACCTGAGTGTGCTGAACACAGCAGATTTTGGGTCCTCCCGGTGACTTCAGGCCTCTGGAAGACACAAAAACCTTACATGATTTTTCTGTGTCCCTAGGAGTGACAGCAGGGCTAAAATATGGCTCCCTTTGTGCTACTGTCATGTCCAACCTCATTCAGTGTCCCTGTTCCTCTTAAGAGCAGGCTACAAATGTCTAAACAGCTTGAAAAGTGAGTTGCTGGAAGGTTTTTGGGGTGTTTGGCAGTGGGGATTGTTGTAGGCTGCTGGTCCCCCTGATTTCAAATGTTTGGGAAGAGAAGAGTGCACAATACAGCCCAAACCACCCCCAGCTGTGCTTCCCATTTGCATGACCATGGTGGATTGGAAGTCCCCAGAAGAGGCAGATTCCAGGCTATGGAAGCAGGGTGGGGAACTGCAGCAGCTCTGGAGAAACCTCAGGCAAGAGGAGTTCTCCCCAAAGGTTCAGATTTTGGCAGAAGGAGCTTTGGTGCAGTGCAACCTCCAGCAAATCCCCCAGACCATGGGTTTGGAGTGCAGGAGTGTCTAGAATTGCCTGTTTTGTCCTGGGGTAGAGGCAGAAGGAGCTTTACAGGCCCGTTCCCAGGAGCTGCAGTTCCCAGTGACTCCAGGAGGCTCAAGGGTAATAAGAGGGATAAATCCTAAAAATATAGGAAACACCTTGCTGGGGGAAATAAGGCAAAGGGTGAATTTACTGTAGTCAGAGTTTAACAGAGAAGGGACTAAAGTTAGAGACAGGTATAGAGAAATACAAGAATTTTTTTTTAATGGATTTACCTGTTCTTTAGACTGATTCCAAAAAGCTTGGAGTGAGGCAGCAAACAAGGTAATAAGTTGCTGAGATATTTTTACTGCTGGACAGGACTATGGCCAGGATATTCATTGGATTTGGAAGCAGTGAGAACTGCGGATAAGCTTCCATTCCTTGCTTTGTGGTTATAAGGAAACTCAGGTTATTTTTTCCCCAAAGGTTTCCTGTTATTTCTGATCCAGGGTTTTTGCTCCAAAGGCAAGAAAGCGGCTTTTCCTGGGAGCCAGCGGGGCTGTGTGGGCACCCAGAGGGGGTTGCAGGATTGAAAACCAACCTGAGAGAAAGGACCTTCCTGCCAGGGGAGAATATTCCCTTCTGTCTCATTCTGTGTTTTCTGTAACTGAGGAGGTTCAGGCGCTCAAATAACCCCCAGCTCTGGGGTTTTGTGCTTTCCCTCGGGGAAAGGTCCAGGCTCAGGGACCCAGGGGGGTTTGCTGTTGGGAATCAGTCACAAAATTATGGGAATGAAACATCTCCAGGAGCTTCAGGTTTCATTGCTCCTTCAGCCCTCCTGTCCCAAAGGTAAACTGAAGCATTGCCAATATTGAGAGTAGGGTTGTTTGAAAGTATTAAGGCTGCAGTTCATCAGGGGTCAGGTTTTATTGGATTTGGGCCAGTTGGCAGTTCCCTGTGTTTGCATCTCCTCCTGGAAGTAAATGTCTCCTCAATTTCTGTGCCAACGCCAGCAGCAGCCAAAGGCTTCCCTTGGGTGGGTGGAGGGGGATCTTTACTCCCAAGGGTGTCAAACAGGAGATCTGAGCCCCAATTCTGTGTCAGATCCTTTCCCAGCACCTCTGGTTTCCAGGCTGGAATACCTGAATCCAACCCTCAGATGGAGCAAAACTCTTTGAAAGCAGCAGGAAAACTCAATTTTGTGGCCAGAGCCCTCAGCTCCCAGCAGGAATCTGTGCCAACACAGCCATCTAGGGACCTGGCTTGCCGTGGACATGCAGCCAAAGCTCACAGGCACCTGGAGGAGGGGTTGGGATTAGGAATTTTCAGCAGCTGTGAAGGTGCCTTCCAGCACCCACAAGGGTCTTGGAGGTGCCCAGCATGTTTCCTGTCCCGGGAAATGCTGGAGTTTTTCCAAGCCAACTGTCTGTGAGCAATAGTTCCAACCCGAGCGTGCTGAACTCATCAGCTTTCGGTCCTGCCAGAGAAGTCAGTCCTCTGGAAGCCAGGAAAACCCTACAAGATCTTCTTTCTATGTCCTTAAGAGTGATAGAAGACCTAAAATAGATCGATCAGGAGCCAAGAACAGAAGTGTTTCTGCCTCTCCATCTGAAGAGGATGGTTTCCAAGCGTTGGCTTTCAGATTTATTTAAAAAATCCTTATCTGAGAGAGGGCAGGTATATTCCATAAATTCAGTATTGCCCAAAACATGACAGGAATTCTCCATTTCAAATAACCAGCACAGACCACTCTGGAGCAGCACTGTTGTGTTCCCTCCTCACAGGACTTCCTGAAATCCCAACCACTGCATTGGGAATCACCTCTCCATCTCCATCAGGGCTCTTTTCATGACACAGGTTATTGTCAGGGCCGCTTTGCATCCCTTGATTTCTGACTGATGGTTGTTGCTGTCAGCTGCTCTTATCCCATTTGTTCTATGGGTTGTATTATTGGGTTTTATGGCTTCTTCCACCTCTCAGCTCATCAAGGTGCGTTTCCTCATTGTTTTTGCAATCAGTGTGGCTTTTTGGAACACATTTGGGGCATCTTATGAAGAGGTCTTCAACAACTCTAAATTAATCATTCCAATTACTCTGACAATTTCCCTCCCAGTCCCCAGATGTTCTCAGCAGGGCCTTTCCCTGGATGTATCAGAGTCCAGGCACAGATGTGTTTGGGCAGAGCAACAAAAATCATGGGAGATAACTGTGAATAAAATGTTTTGGTGATCACTTCACCCTAAATCATCAATACCCTGAAAATAATGAATACTTTGAGCTGGAAAATAATCAGGGTATGTCTCTGAAGCTTCAAGGGGGTGGCATTAGGAGCCACCTCTGATGTCCCAGGAGCTCTGCCTGGAGCCACCACAGCGAGGAGCCTCTTTATTCCAACCTCCAACCACAGTGAGAGCAGAGTCAGTGGATCTCCACCCCTCCCTTTAGGCCACAGTGTAAGGACAAGGAGGAAAATCCTCCTCCTTTGGAAGAGGTCACTCAGACCTCCCCAGCCCATGGGTGCAGGCTGAGGAGCTGCACGTGCCTGGGGGGTGTTTTAGGGGCTATCTGGGTGTTGTCTCCTGGCTTAGAGAGAAAATAACTCTTGAATTACGTTGTTTTCCTTTCCAATAAAGCTGCAGGTTCCCAGATGCCTTGGAGCTGATAATCTGCCACGGTGCTGTGCTCCTGTGAGTGTCTGTACCTGGGTGTGCTGGCTCTGCTCTCCACACTGACAGTGTTCTGTTGTTGTTTTCCTACCACTCTGGTGTGTTCCCAGAGCATCACAATAAAAAGAAACATGAAGGTAGGCAATTCATCATAATACAAAAATAAAAGGCATAATAATGTAAATTATGCACATCGTTAACCCCAACTGTTGCTCTAAAATGGACACAAATTCGGCAGGAAAACCATCTTTAGGCTGTGCTGTGACAATTTTCTCTGAAGGGTTTTCTTTCAGAGCTGGAGGAGTCCTGTGCCCTCTTCTCTGGAGGTTTGGAGCCCTGTTAATGCGCTCACAGCAGGATGAGGTGCCTGCTCCTCCTCGGGGGCTGCTCTGTGATGCCCTGGAGGGGCTGCAGGACCCCCAGGAGTGTTCCTGCTGTGCCAGTACATCAGCAGCAGCTCAGGGAGTGCAGGCAGTGTCCCTCAGGCTGTGGTGGCCATGGACCTGCCATCCTTATCTTGTCTATTCGGGGTAGATGAAGCCACCCAGCTCACCCTGCAGGAGGTGTCAGGTGAGGACAGGTGAGCCACATCCCCCTAGAAAGCTGCATGTCCCCTCTGGCCCTGTAGGAACCCCAAACTCAGACCCCTCATTTGATGTCCAACCTTGCCAAGGTGAATCCCAGCCCACGCTGACGTGTTCTCCAGAAATATCAGAGGAGGAGCAGAGGGGAATTAGTCGTGAATCCTTCCTCCTTTCCAATTTCTCCCACTCCTTTCTGCTCACCCTTTTTCCCTCTTCAAAGAAGGAAGAGTCGTTTTAAACTCTTTCATCAGCCTTTTCATCAAAGGCAAATGGGCTGGAGCCTGAGTGGGATTTCCCAGCCCCCTCCCATTGCCCAGATTCCTGAAGCTGGTTTAAAGAGACTTAAAAAACCTTCCTGTGTAGAATTTTTCCTTGCAAAAAAATTAGACCTCATGAAAATAAATAATTCCCAGAGGAAATTTCAATTTGATTACAAATATTGACTTGCTTGAGGAAAGCTTTTTTTAAACAAAAATCCATTTGGAATCAACATTTTCAAATTAAACATGTATGTTCGCTCTGTTATAGTACTTAACTAGGAAAAATACCAATTTTCTTTCCAGTGGTTGGGGATTTTAGGAGTTTCTTCCATCCATATTTTTCTGCAAGAGCTGAACAAAAGAGAGGCCTGAAAATTGGGCAGAGCGGGGAAAAGATTTGTTTTAATTTTAAAGGATTAAAAAAAACGCAATATGAAATGTTGTACATCATTTTCACGCTTCTAAAAAAACTCATAAAAATGCATAAATATGTTGTATTAAAGCTGTAGCCCCAGGAGATGCCTGAGCTGCAGAAGCACCAGGCAGAGCAGACACAGCGGGTGCTGTTTCCTCTTGGATGGTCTCCATCACCTCTCTGCTCCCAACTCCAGCAGGTCAGGAGGGATTTTGCATGGATTTGGAAGCCAAGAGATGTGGGATGTGAGCAGACAGGTGGGAAAACTTGGTGGTCCACCAGCTTGGTGGTGACATCAGGCTTTGCATGGGCTGGGTTGAAGCCCATCAGCATCCATGGAGAGCATCCATGAAGACCATCAGCATCCAGGCCCACAGCTGTCTGTGCACAATCCCTGGGACTCACAGAATGTTTGGGGTGGAGGGGACTTGAAAGCTTATGTCATTCCATGGGCAGGGACACCTCCCACTAGCCCAGGTTGCTCCAAGCCCCATCCAGCCTGGCCTTGGACACTTCCAGGGCTGGGGCAGCCACAGCTTCTCTGGGCAACCTGTGCCAGGGTCTCCCCACCCTCACAGGGAGGAATTCCTTCCTAAATCTCACTTAAATTTCCCTCTTTCAGTTTGAACCCCAAATGACCAGTCTGAGTCACTGCACTCGGTTCAGGCTCCACACCCCACCCCAGGTACTTCAGACACCCCTTGGGCCCTTCTGGACTTCAAAAGAAAGCAAATCCCAACTGCTTCCAACGTGTATTTGTGTATTTATTTCTCTCCAGATTCTCTGTTTCTCTGTTGGGATTGATCCTTCTGCTCTTGGAAACAGTGAGGCTGAGCTGAGACACTTGAGATACCTCACACACTTCAGGACATGGGACTCTCAGGTGTGAATATGCTGCCTTTGTCACTTTATGGATTTAAAAAGAAGAAATTGGCTACATGCGACGTAGGAGCTGTGTCAGGGGAGAGGGGCAAACTGTGTGTGAGAAGAACATGGTGAGCTCTGTGTCCTGCTTATTTTTGGAGGGGAAGCAGTGGGTAGGAAGAAGAAAGATCTGGAGGAACAGCAACTTTTGGTCTAAACAAGGTTTCCACACACTGACACTTGTCCTGAGAGAAGTAATGAGGGGATCCAGCTTTCAGTCATTGCCTCTGCCAAAATAAAACAAACCCCTTGATTTCAAAGATGAAATATAAGCATCACAAGTGAGCCTGTCCAGATCTGGGGGCTTTGTTGAAGCCTGAATTGAGTGGCATAGGGGTTAAGTGAGGGATCACCCCAGCTCCCCATCATCCACAGTTTCTCTGGACCCTGCTGGGGATGAGCTTTAGCAGAGATGCTGCTGGCTGGAGGCATCCAGGTATCCACCACAAACGACTCCAGACAGCAGCAGTGCTTTTAAAGAGCATTTTATTAAGAGATGCACATGAGAAATAGCTGATAATAAATGCAGAAAGCCCTGGGACTAAAGGCCTGTTTGCCCAGGCAATATCCCCACGGAGAACAGCAGCCAGTCAGCGCAGCGGGAGGTGCCGGGGGCAGCTCCTTCTGCATTCCCACATCCGAGCAGGAAAACAATGCTGAGCTGTTTGTTTACCACAGCAAAGGTGCAGTTTCGGCACCTTCCCAGCCATATCTTACAGAGTCACAGGATATGCTGAGCTGGAAGGGACCCACAAGGATCATCCAGTCCAACTCCTGGCCCTGCACAGGCCCATCCCCAGAAGTCAGCCCCTGTGCCCCAGAGGATCAGCCAAACCCTCCTGCAGCTCTGGCAGCCTTGGGGCTGTGCCCACTGCCCTGGGAAGCCTGGGCAGTGCCCAGCCAGCCTCTGGGGGAAGAACCTTTGGCTGAGATCCAACCTGAACCTGCCCTGACACAGCTCCAGCCATTCCCTGGGGGCTGTCCCTGGTCCCCCCAGAGCAGAGCTCAGTCCCTGCCCCTCCTCTGCCCCTGCCCAGGCACTTGGAACTGCGCTGAGGTCTCCCCTCAGTCTCCTCTGCTCCAGCTGAACCCACCAAGTGCCCTCAGTGTCCTCCCATGGCTTCAAATCAAGGCCCTTCCCCATCTCCCTGTCCCTCCTTTGGACACTCTCCAATGGCTCAATCTCTTCCTTCCATTGTGTTCCCCCAAACTGCCCCAATATTGAGGTGAGGCCGCCCCAGGGCAGAGCAGAGCGGGACAATCCCCTCCCTGATGCCCCAGGACAGGGATGTCCCTCCTGGCTGCCAGGGCACTGCTGACTCAGGGACAACTGGGTACCCACTAGGACTCCCAGGGCCCTTTCTGGCACTGCTTTCCAACCTCTCATTCCCAGTCTGTCCATCCAGAGTTGCCCCATCCCAGGGGCAGAATCCAGCACTTCCCCTTGTTGAACTCCCTGTTGGTGATTCCCAGCCCTCGGATCTGTCAGCTGTGAGCCCAACATTCAAACCCTTCTGCTCCCAGGTCGAGCGATGCCTGAGCCTGTCTCACACCACAGAGGCCCAGCAAAGCCTTGGGACCCATTGTGGTCTCTCATGGTGCTTTCTCCATGATTCCTCAATACTTTTCCCAAACAACTGTGCTTTAAATACCCCCTGCAGACATGATGAAGCTGTTTAGGACAACGGATGTTGCCAATGAGGAGAACCTCTCTTAAGGTTAATTAATCATTTGTAAACTGACCTTTGGGTGGATGCATTATTCATCAGTGCTCCTCAGCTAACGCAACACGGAATTTTCATCCACCTTTTATTTTTGTCAAAGTCTTTAGTTTTTCCATAACTGAGGTAGAGGCAGAGCAGTGCCCCCAGGTGCCACTTCCATTTGGGATGCTCCTGCTTGCCCATCATTTAGACCACAGCCAGGGCTTAGGTTGGATCACAGCCAGGGTTTAGGCTGGTCTGCCATTGCTCTTCCCCACCTGCATTTTTCTTCCTTGAAGCCTGACTGACCTTAAACTTGCTTGAAGACTCCTCTCCAGGAGCCTGACATTTAAGAGTGCAGTGACAGGAAATAAGTTCCTCTAAAAATACGTGTAACTTATTTACCAGCACAAGGAGAGGGGGAGAGGAATTCAGATGAAGACATACATATACATCACTCTGCTTGGTTGTGACTTCTCACTGATGTTGTGTGGTAGCATCACCTTGTCCTCCAGCAAAGCTGCTCCCTGTGTTGTGGTGGCATTCAAGGCCTTTCCACCACATCCAAACCTGGGACTGGCTGAGCAGGAGCAGGGATAAGGAGAAGAAGGGTCCTCACGTCCCATCCTGGGCTCAGGCTCCAATCTTGGGGGACCAAGGAGATGATTTAACATTTCACAGCCTCCAAAAGTGGAAGGTAGGAAAAGACAAGCCACTGAGAAAACATCTCATGCATCATTCTTTGTCAGGTTACATAAATGAAGAAGGAAAAAAAAAGAGAAGAAAGGAATCAAAGATTAAACACTGCACAAATCTGTGAGCGCAGTACACAGGAAACTACTGATTTCCACAGGGAACAGCTTCCTGCACCCCATATTCCCCCAGGGGAGAAGAGACCCTGCCCAAACAGGCTCTTCACCCCCTTCCCCATCCAAAACTCCAGTGTAGCCCTGGGGGTGTCTCCTGAACGTGAGGCGTTCATGTATCTTTAATTATTGTTTCAACCACATAAATCCAAGCCGAATTAAAATTCATGATGGTTCTAGGGTACAAGTGCAAACAATTTGTTCGGTAAACTTTGCTCTAATTGCTATTCTGAAAATTTCCCGTTAATCAAGCCCCTTGGGCTCGGTTTACCAGTGTAGTTGTGCCTGGGAATGTCAGTGCTCGGAGGGTGCAACGCGTGGATGCCGATTTCAAGGGTCTTTATACGATATTAACTCGTACACTTTGTCCTCACATTAATTTGCAAGTAATTTTTTAACAACCTTCTGTGGCCCTGTCTTTTGTCTCGCTGCTTCATTACTCGAGGTGGGCGGGCGAGCGAAGAGCATTTGTAAAACCTGAAAGGAGATTGCACTCGGAAATGTTTGGGATCCCAGAGCGGAACGCCCCCGAGGGCGCCTGGAATTCCTCCCTGTGAGAGCTGCCTTTCCAGTGTCTCCTGACTGCAAGTAGTGACAGGAGACATGAGAAGATATTTGGGCCAGCCTGGTAATGTCAGGTGTGTGAGCGGTGACATTGCAGGGACAGTCCAGCCAGGCCCCCCCAAAAACATGGATACAGAGGTTGGGAACACCTTGGTCCTCCTGAGCTGAGGATACATGAATGTATCATGAAATGTAACATGAAAAGCCAAGGCATGAGCAGAGCTTGTTTCTCATCCCATCTCCATGTGCATGGAGAACATCAGAAACAACTGTAGGAGATGCCAGGGGCAGTCCTGCTGCAGATCCCCACTTCCCACACATAGTCCTACACAGTCCAAGTGGTCAGTTCACAGAATCACGGATTTGTCAGGGTTGGAAGGGACCTCTGGAGATCACCCAGTCCAACCGCCTTCCCAGGCAGGGTCACCCAAAACAGGTGACACAAGAACATGTCCAGGTGGGCTTGGAATGTCTTCAAGTTGGAGACTCCACGTCCTCCCTGGGCAGCTGTTCCAATATTCTGCCATCCTTAATGGAAAGTTCTTCCTCATGTTGAGGTGGAATTTCCTGTGTTTTGGTTTATGGCCATTATTCCTTGTCCTCTTGACACCTGACTGGATCCAATTCTGGATCTCTTTCCCCCAGGAACACCTCTCCAGAGAGATGCCCAGTCAGTCCCACCCAGGAGGATTCCAATAGTTTTCAGACTCTTTAGTTTTGTGCTGTTATCAGACTAGTCCTTAACTTGAATCCCCAGAGATTTGGGAATAGGAGAAGCTCTGAGACCTGAGTGTCTCTTCCCACCAGCAGAGTAAGGTGGAAGAACAGAAACAACAAAATAATGAGCATCTGACAGCGATCAGGGGCACGGTGGAGGAGCTCTCCTGGATGGAAATATGCAATAAGGAAACATCTGAGAACTGGCAGTTCCCAGAAGAGACCAAAGATGGTGCACAACAGCAAACTGCTTCCCTGGGAAAGCAGATAAGAAGCATAATTAGGCGGCATTACAGCAGCAGGGCCTGGAAGCTGGAAAGCAGTTGTATGGAGAGTGGAAACTGGCACATGCCTGGGGGGGACAAGAGAGGGATAATCCAGGTTCACAGCGTGAGAGCAGTTGAGATGGGCACACAAGGTTTGGGAGGGTCTGCAAATACATTGGATGCAGAAGGAGAACAGCAAGATGTGGAGGGGTGCACAGAGAGCAGACTGAGCACTCAGAGCAGGGATCTCTGCTGCTCCATTCTCTGTTGCTCCATTCTTTCTAAAATTGTTAATTGTGGGTGAAGCTTAATGAAGCAGACTTTGAAGGAGAAGGCCAGTGTAAGGAAAGGAGTTTAAAGCCATTTGGATATGTCAAATATATTCAAATGAGAGGATCTGATGAAATTCACTCAAGAACACGGAACCCTTGGTCGTTATCTTCCAAATTGATGAAGGTCCCTTGAGATGAGAGAAAGCACCTCCCTTTGAAGAGGATACTTGGAGTTAAAAAATCCTGAATAATCATCTAATATCAATTCCCTAAAAGAGGCTGGAAGAAAGTCTTAAATGAGCAACTTGTAAAAGGATGAATAAAATCAAAGGACATGAGTTGGTCAAGAGCCAGTTGTGTCAACCCAATTTAATTTCCTTCTTTGATAAGGCAACAGGGACACTGGATGATAGGGAAGGAGAAAACAGGAGTGGGGAAGTCTTTTTCATTTTCCCACTGGAAAGGGAAAAGAGGGACAGGGAAAAGAGTCAGGGAAAAGAGGGACACCCTCTAAAACCAGTCACAGCTCAACTGGCACAGAAACCACTCTCAAAGAGGAGGGACCAAGGGAGAGGGAGGTTTCTGCAGCCTCCACCATGGCTTGAGAGGAGGGGATGTCAACCTTCCCCTCTTCCAACAGGTCGCCTTTCTCCAGTTTGGCAATCCACAGCTTTGCCCAAGGACAGCTCCTTGGCCAAGGAAAACTGAGATTAAACCTCAGTTATGCTGATTTCCAACATCCAGTATCAGTTTGCCCTTAATTTCTCCATGGCATCAACACCCCTCTGTGTATTTAACTAGAACCACCCCAACACAGCATTATCATGTATTAATCTCAGATACTTAGCGTAGAGAAGATGCTTTTGGTGGAGCTTCAGTCACTCCACCTGGTTTGGAAATGGTACAAATCTCTACAAAGAGCCTGTGAAACCTGAGTGTGAACCTGGAGGCTTTGCCACCCCACTCCTGGCCCTCTGGATGGACCGATGGACTCAGGGATGGGGACTCTTGCAAGCCCCAGCCAAGGGACTTTGGGAGCTGTAGGAATGGCTGCTGGAGGATTGCAGGAAGAAAAGCTTTTGATGTAGTTTCAAACAATGTGTAATTATCAGGTAGCTGAAAATTAGCCCATCTGTGCCTCGGGAGAAGACAATGTGAAGTTGTGTGTTACTAATGGCTGAAAAGCGCTGGCAACACAAGACAGGGAATTCTCAGGCAACTTTTTTCTTCAGGTAATGTAATTACACGGCATAATCCCCAAATCTCCTGACTTTTTGGTGGGTTTTGATAAAGCTTATGAGGTCTCCATCCTCCTTTCTTTTCCTCTCCTCATCAGCAGCATAGTTCTGGGTGTCCTGGGCAGTGCCACCACGTGCAGCAGATGTGACATAAACTGCCTTTAAAATACACAGCTAAACACAAGTCCCAGGTTTTTCTAAAGCAGATTGTAGATTCCCACTTTGCCTTTGCCACAGCCTCATCATCTGAATGCAAAGCACCAGAGCCTGTAATAGTATTTGGGATAAAATTTCTGTGCTGGTGGAGTTGGCTGGCCAGAGCCCGAGTCCCCGTCCAGGTCAGTGCACACACAAGCAGCAGCATGGTTGAAGATTTAGGACCCAATTGTTTTCTCTGCTTTTGGTCCCTGCTGATCCAGCATGCAACAAAAAAGAAAAGATAATCCCCCAAACCCCATGATTTCTCAAAATGCCTCGAGGATCTGGTGATAAAGGTCTTTGGGGGTCAGTGAAGCAAAACTGGGATAGCACAAACCTCGTGAAAACAGTCCAGTCAGGGTAAATAGCTCATGATTTTTTTTATTCATACTTTTGTCTGCGGAATAACTGGGAGCAAATTGCTTTTTCCTTGCCTAGTCCAAATTATTCAGAGAATTTTTCTGCTGATTTTTACTCTTCTGCCTTTCGAGAGCCTTTGCTCTTGAGCAGGGCCTGCTTAGCTCTGAATGGAAAGCAAATGTTGCCTTCACCTTCGGTGAACTTCGAAGCAATTGATTTTTACCAGTGCGAAAGAAAAGCTGCGAAGTGACAGCTCATGGGCTTTGGGAAGGATGAGTTTTGCCATTTCAGGGCTGTTTGCAGGAGGACTCAGCCATCCCAGCAGCAAGACGACAGATGCTCTTTGCTCTCCTCCCTTCTCAGCCACCAGCCCTGGCCTCTCTCACACGTGGGGTCCCCGGCCTGGCAGCGGCTCCGTGGCCGCCCAACAGAAGCTTTAAGCAACCCATAACGGGGAGGACTCTGAGGGAAATCATTCCTGCTCGCTTTTGTCTGGTAATCTGAGGTCAAGAAAACAAACTGCTTCCTCTCCAGTGCCGTGGTGAGAAATGCAGCCAAGCCCCGGCACCCAGAACAAAAGCCGAGCTGGCACAAACACAGGAGCTCCTTAAATGGTTTTGCCATTCGCCGGAAGGGCTGCAAATTGAAGCGAAGATAAGCCCCTTAGCATTTCCCTTCTTTAATCCCGGCTTCATAAAAGCGGAGATGTGTTCCTATTCAGCGGGCTTTATACAGAGGCAGGTATTTCATTTACCCAAAAAACCCCTGGATCGGATAAATTATTAATGTTATTTATAAAGGCAATTCTGCCATTCAGCAACTTCTTTTGGATGCCTACGCTTAATCTCGCTGCTTAGCATAAGATACACTCCAGTTAAAAGGCAAAATCACATTCTCTTACAAGGCCTGCAAAATAACGGAGCGCTGAGGTGCCTGGAAAAGGGTTGTAGTTTAAATTCCGCTCTAAAGACTAATACATTTATCAGTGGCAAACATAAGCCCTGATTTCCACTTGCTTGTACCCTCCCTGTGCTGGATGGGGCCTCACTCACACACGTCGAGAGATCTTTAAGCTACTCAGCAACACAGTGGTGCTTATAGAGCCTCTGCAAGGCTGGGTGGTGGCTGGGTGGAGCCACAGGGGGAGAGGGGAATTGTGGAATCACAGAATCACTGAGGTTGGAAAAGCCCTCCAAGGTCACCAAGTCCACCCTGTGCCCCATCCCCACCTTGTCCCCCAGCCCAGAGCACTGAGGGCCATGGCCAGGCCTTCCTTGGGCACCTCCAGGGATGGGGACTACAAACCTCCCTGGGCAGCCCCTGCCAATGCCTGACCACCCTTTCCAGGCAGAAATTCCTCCTGATGTCCAACCTGACCCTCCTCTGGCACAGCTGGAGGCCATTCCCTCTCCTCCTGTCCCTTGTTCCCTGGGAGCAGAGCCCGACCCCCCCCAGCTCCCCCCTCCTGTGAGGGGGTTGCAGAGCCAGAAGGTCCCCCCTGAGCCTCCTTTTCTCCAGGCTGAGCCCCCCCAGCTCCCTCAGCTGCTCCTGCTGCTCCAGTCCCTTCCCAGCTCTGTTCCCTTCCCTGCACACGCTCCAGCCCCTCAGTGTCTCTCTTCCATGAGGGCCCAGAACTGGACACAGCCCTGGAGGGGCCTCAGCAGGGCCAGCACAGGGACAGTCCCTGCCCTGGTCCTGCTGCCACACCAGGGCTGGCACAGCCCAGGGGCCATTGGCCTCTTGCCCCCTGGGCTCACCTGGGCTCATGTCCAGCCCCTGGCACTGGCACCTCCAGGGCCTTTCCCAACAGGCACTTCCCAGTCCCTCTGTCCCAGCCTGGAGAGATCCATAGGGTCCTGCACAGGACCATCCCCAAGAGTCCCGCCCTGTGCCCCAGAGGATCAGCCAAACCCTCCTGCAGCTCTGGCAGCCTTGGGGCTGTGCCCACTGCCCTGGGGAACCTGGGCAGTGCCCAACCAGCCTCTGGGGGAAGAACCTTTTGCAGAGATCCAACCTGAGCCTGCCCTGACACAGCTCCAGCCATTCCCTGGCTGCTGTCCCTGGTCCCCCCAGAGCAGAGCTCAGTCCCTGCCCCTCCTCTGCCCCTGCCCAGGCACTTGGAACTGCACTGAGGTCTCCCCTCAGTCTCCTCTGCTCCAGTTGAACACACCAAGTGCCCTCAGTCCCTCCTCACACCTTTTCTAATTGATGCACGAGGTCCTGGCAAGGCACTTTGGAGCACAACCAAGATCACAGATTGGAAAATACATAATAAAATAATAACCCATGGATCTTAAAGAGAAAGGAAGAGGAAAAAAGTGTGGTCGTCCCTGCCTTGCCTGGTCTTATTTTCAGAAAAACCACTCACAGAGGACAAGGACTTTTTCACAGAGCAAGGAAGAGTGGGAGGAGCCCAGGACAGGAAGGATTCATTTTGGGTCAGTGCCACTTTCCTCCCTCCAGACTATATGACATAAAAGAGGGAGAGCTCACATTAAAGAGTCATGAACTAACCCTGATGCTGGAAAGAGTAACACAGGGATTTATTCCTAATACCCTTCTTAACAAATTTCTCAAGCTTGTCTCTGTGGCACTGTTGCAATTCCATGTTTTAAGCCGCTGCGGTTTTGTTTGCTAAACTCACCCAACCTTCTCCCAGCAGGGTTACGACAGGAATATGTGTTTTCCATCAATGGCATCAGCCCTTGGGATGTTCAGGATCCTGTTTTTTCCCTGGGCTGGGTGGTGGGGCCGAGCAGTGGCTCACGGGTGGTTTGCCTTTGATCAGCCCTGAGCAGGGAGGGCTCCTGCAGCTGCACTCCGAGCTGGAGATGTCTCAGCCACGGGCACCACAGAGAAACACACTTTCATGTCAAAATGACTTATAATAAGATTTTAAGTTGGTTCAGGGAGCTGGAATGAAATATTTAAACCCAGCATCACAGTAGCATTTTATTCTCATGAAAATGCTGAAATGCCATTTGCAAATCAGAGACGTTTTAAAATTTTGCTTTGAAACAGCGGCGTCTTCGTGCAACTGTTTTGTGGCTTTTTTTTTTTTTCCAGGAAGAAACAAATTGTGGGGAAAAAAGCTGAGATATTGGCCATTTCCTCCCAAATCAGATGTCTGCTCTTCAGTCTGTGCTGGTGAGTCTGTTTGGAGCCATCATTCCCATTTGGAGCAGGGAGAATCAGCCCAGACAGCAGCCTATGCTGTTGCATCCAGCATTCAGATTACATTACCTTTGTTTCTTCCACTGACAACGAGACATTTAGGCTGGAGAACTCCACTGGGCATTAGTGCTGCTCTGAAGGGTCTGCATGATATGAAATAAATGTCATAAAAGAAACAGCGAGTTCTGGTATAAAAGCACAGCTGTCCTACTTTTTTTTTTTATTATCGGGTTAGTTTTCCCTTTCTTTAGGTACAGTTTATTCATTTGCAGTCCTTCATTTCCCTTTATATATATAATATCTTGTTAGACACAAGAAACCAGTCTCTCCTCAAGGCTCAGGTAGTTCCTTATCCAACTCCTTGCTGTCCCCAAGCAGCACATGGCTCTGGGCAGGTGATCCAGAACCACCCAAACTCTTCAGTGCCTGGGTGAAGATGATGTTTTGGGCCATACTGAAAATCAGTCTCTGTAATTGTCTGTATTTTGAGACATAAATTAAATTATTTTCAGTGAGAAAAGCAGGTTTTTAGGCAGTTATGGCCAAATTCAGCATTTGAGGTTCAAACTGTTATTAAGAAAAGGTTGTTCTATAACAGTGACCAAAATATAGTCAAATTCAGTATCTTAGGATCAAAAAGCCCCAAATCCCTTAAGATGATGCCTGACTTAAAAAAAAAAAATAAAAATCTTGTGGTTTGTGTACAGTTTGCTCATAGGGAGGTTTTAATACAAAATTCAAAGAACTGTAAGGAGAAAATGTTGGCAAGCAGCATAAAAAACTGCTTAAAAATAACATATGAATGTGTCAGAAGAAATGTGTATCATTTATCCAAAACACTAAGGACCCAAAATAGCTGAAAGAGGAGCACAGCAGGAATAAGAAAAATCCTTCCAAGCTGAAGGCAGGTCTAAACAGAGGGTGTACACATGCCATGATAGGATAATGTCATGACAAGATAAGATTTTAAGGCACAAAAGGCCGATATGGGAAGGACAGAGCTGGGAATTTTCCAGTTCTAGGAGAAGCTCTGGTGGTCCAAGGGGGTTCTCTTTGGATCAAGCTGTTCCATACAGAACCAACATTTAGGAAGGCAGCAGATCTCCAGCCTGCAAATGTTGCTCTGCTAAATCCTCCCTCAGATTTGATCCAAATGAGCCATTGTGAAGTCTCTCAGGAGTTGTAAATGCAGAGAAATAAGAGAAATAAGAGAAAATCATAAAATCAGCTTCTTTGAGCAGTGCAATAATCAGGAGCTCACACTGTCTCCAGCTGATCCCCATTTCCCCCTTACTTCACCCTTTCCCTGAGGGTTCAGGCCCTGCTTTTCTGATGATGATGCTCTCACAGCTCCTTCCAGACCGCAAACCTGCACCAGCCTCTGCTGCTGCTTCTCTCAGAGCCCACCTGCACAGAAGGACCCCAAGGCAAGTAAATTCTCTCAGCCTGGAGAAGGGAAGGATTTGTGGAGACTCTATAGCAGCATTTCAGTCCTTATGGGGGGCTTCCAGGAAGGCTGGAGAGGGACTTTGGACAAGGGGGAATGGCTTCCCACTGCCAGAGAGCAGGGTTAGATGGGATATTGGGAAGAAATTCTTCCTTCTGAGCTTGGTGAGGGGCTGGGATGAAATTCCCAGAGAAGCTGTGGCTGCTCCTGGATCCTGGAAGTGTCCAAGGCCAGGTTGGACAGGGCTTGGTGCAACCTGGTTTAGAGGAAGGTGTCCCTGCCCATGGCAGGGGGTGGAACAAGATCATTAGAGACCATTCCAACCCAAACCATTCTGTGATTCCATGAAATCTGGCTGTGATTCCTTCTGCCCTAAAAGCAGACCCTGCTCAATATTCCCACCACACTGTTGGATCAGCATTTAAGGCACAGCCACACCTGGAAAGCTCCACACAACTGGGGGGTGTTTGCTTCTGTGCCTTCCTCCCTCACCTGCCTCTTGCTGCTCCAAGCAGGGAGGCAGAACCCTTGTGAGCCTCGTGCAGGTGATCAGAGGGAATTGCTCTTCCTGGATCCAGCTCCTGCCTTTTGCCTGCTGGGAAGCTGCCAGGGAGAGGGGAGTGTAGGCACAGAATGAAGAGCAGAAGAGATTGCAGGTAATTATGTTTCTTAAGCTGTTAACAGGATTGGCTATTTGATAAATGAGAGGATTTGGGAATGTTTTGTCACTGACAAGCCATTGTAAGATCCGAGTGGAAAGGGGAAGGTTTCTCTTGCGTAGCAGGAGCAAGAAGGAAATTCTCCCAGGATGTTTATGCACCATGAAATCCAGCTGAAACCTGGGTGCCAGCACATGGAGTTCAAAGAAGAGATACAGGAATCCTGCTGAAAAAAACCCACCAGGTGTCTTCCATGTGCAATTAATTTGGTTGTGGTGCCCCTCCCTTGCCCCCAGAGGCTTCTGTTCTTTTATGGTGAGCCCCCACCTCCCTCCGTATGGAATTCGGTGACACCAGGGCCCCTCCAATCCCTCCATCTGCTTTTCAGCACTCTGAATCCCTCTGTCTTCCCTCTGGTCCCCTCAAGCTCTTGGTTTGCTTTTGTGTTCCCAGCTGAGCTGGAGAGGCAAGAGGGAAACCAGCCCTGCTCTGTTGGTCCAGCTCCAACAATACCCCTCGGGTGGGTTTGGGCACCTCTGGAGCCTTTCTGTTTCTTCTACAGATCTCTTGTTTGATGTGACTTTCAGGGGGTCTCAGAGCTTTCAATCTGATTCTGGTGCCCCCCACCCCTGGAAATCCTTGCTTTGGTGTTCTCAGGAGCTTTCCGCGTGCTCCGTGGGCCCTCGGGACTATCGGTCTCATCTCTCAGCAGGGAGGGAAGGGCAGGACCCAATGCAGCTCCTGTTTGTGTGTAAGAGCAAAGGAAAAGGGGAAGGCTCTCCCAAATCTCCACCACAGCTTTTGACTTCTTTGCTTCACCTATTTTTTAGCAGCCAAACTGATGCAGGAGCTGTGGAACAAGCCGAGGACGAGGAACAGGGCAAGTCCTCTCCAGAGATCAAGTAAACAATGCCCTGAATAAACTAAAAGTCATCTTGTCTCAGTTGTGGCTTGCTCTACTTCTGATTTCCAAGAAGAAAACCATCCCAGTGTGATGCCAGCACACTTGATTCCTGCTCAGCACTTCCTGTGGTGTGACCCCCCTGCAAGGGCTGCAGGAAACAGGTTTCACAGACCTTTCCTCCTGTGGCAGCTCCTTAAGGGGTAAATGAAGGCAAAACCCAGTTCCTGCCCCTTCAAAAAAGGTCTCTGGAAAACAAGGTCACTCACTCTGTGCAGCTCAAGCTGAAGTCTGAAATGCTGCCCCAAGCAGCTGGTGGAGGGCAGGCATGAGGTGAAACAGCAGCTATTCTTAGTAAGAAACACTTAGGAAAGCAGAGAAACAGCAGGAAAGGAACTCCAGGCACTTTTCCTCTACAAACCATAGGACTCAAAGCCCTGTTTTCACCCAAGCAGGAGCAGATGTGCCCACTGGATTTGTGCCCACTGGATTTGTGCCCCCTTGCTCCAGCACCCCCCAGCCAAGCCCAGGGTTTCCCTTCTGCCCACACAGAGGAGACAGAGCTCCAGTCACAGCTGGGCAAGGCAAAACCTCTCCCAGGGCACCCATGGGCACTCAAGTGCACACTGAATGGGCTGTAGTTCAAGCACAGAGGTGACTGTTCTTGCCAGCAAAACTGGGAAAGGAAGATGGTTTGCCAATCCTCTCCTGGGGCAGCACATGGATGAGGGAGAATTCCCAAAGTAACCTGACCCACAGGGGCAGCCTTGGCCATTTATAAAGCCATTTATAAACCCCTTGCCAGCCTTGGAAACTGGAGTGATCAGGAAAAGCTTTCACCTACAATGAGGAGCATCTGACAAGGGAGGCTGAGCCAGTGCCACCTTTGGTCAGAGCCAGCCCAGGACATTCCACAGGTACCCCCAGTCCAGGAGATGGTCCCAGTCCAGAAGGCAGCTCCAAACAGCCCCAGTTCAGCAGCCCCCACCAGGATGTTACCCCCAAACAGAGACTGGGAAAGGAACTCTTCAGCTCAGATTTAACTCTGCTCCTGCTTGTTTAACCCACACCAGCTTTTCCCATGGGGACAACACAGTCCAGCTCCCACAGCTGCAGGGCAGGACTCTGTGATTTCACTGCAGAGACCTGGAAACAACCCCAGTGCCACCACCTCAGTCGCGGGGGGCCCTGCAGAGGCAGCTGGGATCCCCCTGCCTCTGGCACCAGCAAGGGATCCCCTCCAGGTCCCCTCCTTCGGACCTTCTGGGCACAACTGACTCCCCAGCAATGGGGTACAGAGGCCCCCAAAGCCTTGTTGATGTTTAGTTTTGGTCACTCACCACTTCAGGACACTGACGTAACGTTTCCCCTGCCCAGATCCTCCCTTGCTGCCCACATTGCCAGAGCTCTGCTCCCACCAGGGATTTCTGAAGCTTTGTGGCAGCAAAAAGCATCATTTGTGCTGGAAGAAAAGCTCTTCATCAGTAAATGAGGGCACATCAGAGCAACACAGGTCTCTCCCACACCCCAAGGCCCAGGTCAGCCTCCTGCCATGCAAACTCCAAACTAAAAAGTGCTTTTTGGGAATGGGACTGCAGGTGAGGAAGAGCCTAAAATCCCAGCAGCTTCCCCAGATGGAAGGAGCTCTCCCACTCCAGTGCAAAGGTGCCCATGGCAGCTCCATTCCCATCTCAGGGACCAGACCAACACCCTTTGGAGAAGAGGATGACGCTCCTGGTGCAGTCACTCCTGGGCTCATCCACCCTCTTCTCTGCCACTTATCCCTGCAACCCAAAAGTGCCACAGACCCTAAGAGAGCACCAAGCATCACACACAGAGGACTTCAGCTCCCCATGTCTCAAGACAAGTTGGGAAGAGTAATACACCAGCAATCTCTTTGCAGCCCCCCAAACCCTGGCCCTACATTCCCCACACCCTGTGCCAGCACATTCTAATTGTGCTGTAGAGTCCAGGCACCTTCACAGCCCCAGAGAAAATCCCTAGAGAAAAATGTGAGGGGCTAAAGAGCCTCAGGCAGGGAGGGAGAGCCTCAAACCACAACATTAGGTGAAAAATGGGAAGAGCCTGTGCCAAGACAGAGGGATGTCTGACCCTGGGAATGGAGAAGCTGCTCCAGGTCCAAGGTGAGATAATTAAAATTATTGCATTTTGCAGAGACAGAAAGAAAAGGACAAGCACAGACCCCTGATGCTGTAGCTGCTCCAGAGGGGCAGTGGGAACCTAGAGAGGGCATGGAGGGGAGAAAGGAGCCAGCCAGCAAGGCCTTGGAGGTGAGACAATTAACTGGTTAATTTTTCACAGAGGAGGAAAAGGCAATAAAATCAAACTTGCTTCCAACAACATATAAAGATAAATATAAGGACTTGAAAGGGCACAGGACAGACTTACAAACATCAGGGCTCTTTCCCTTCAGCAATTGTTTCTGGAAAAGAAGGAAAACCCCCTCACCTCCATCTCTCCCACCAGCAGCTCTGCACAACCAGAGCAACAAACCCCACTGGAGGATGTGGCTGCTGCCTCCAGCCCTCAGTGCTGCCCTTGGCCTCTCCTCAACCACAGCAGCTCTGGCTCCATCCTGCTGCAAAAATCACACGGTCACATTCTATTCTCTTTCAGTAAAACTGAGGTAGCATTAAAAAAAAAAGAGCTGCAATTAAACTCCTTCTTTTTCTCCCTCCACATCCACCAGCACCACCGCCAGTTCTGGTGCTGGAAACCTTCTCTCTTTCAATTCCCCCTGTGGTTCAGTTCCAAGATGTGAGTTCCCTTCCCTTGGAAGTGCTCAGTTCCAGATCTGTGTGTGTGCTTTTCCATACCAAGGTCTGTAAGTAACTTTACTCCAATCTATTTACAGTTTTTTGAAGTCACTGCCCAGGTTAAGCTCCATGTAGTGGTCAGAACTGGGCACTGAGATTAAGGAAGGACTTTGGCTTTTTAATGTTTACAAAGAGAAAAGGGAGGAATTCAAAGTATTTTCTTAATTTCAAGTGACTTTTGGTGCCCCCCAAGCCTTCTCTGAGGCTCTGAGCACAAAGCAGAGCCCTCTGTCTCAGTGTCTACCCCTCCAAGGCTTCCGTGTCCATCATGGGTTCCAAAACTTGCATATGAATATTTTTATGCCCCATGGAAAATGAAGGTATCACAGAATTCTGGAAGGGTTTGGGTTAGAAGGGACCTTAAAGACCATCTAGTTCCAATCCCTTAATTAAAGGGCTGTCTTAGCAAATAGACACCGAGTTGGAAGCCTTTAGTGAGATCATGAGGCAGCATAATCTGAGGGATGAGCAAAATGAGACAGGAAAGAATTACAATTTCATAGAATCATGGAACGGTTTGGGTTGGAAGGGACCTTGCAGACCATCCCATCCCACCCCCTGTCATGGGCAGGGACACCTTCCACCAGCCCAGGTTGCTCCAAGCCCCATCCAACCTGGCCTCGGACACTTCCAGGGATCCAGGGGCAGCCACAGCTTCTCTGGGCAACCTGTGCCAGGGCCTCCCCACCCTCACAGGGAAGAATTTCTCCCAATATTCCATCTAACCCTGTCTTCCCTCAGCTTAAGACTATTCCCCTTGTCCTGTCCCTCCATCCCTTGTCCCCAGTCCCTCTCCAGCTCTCTTGGAGCTCCTTTAGGGCTCTAAGTTCTCCCCAGAGCCTTCTCTTCTCCAGGTGAGCCCCCCCAGCTTTCCCAGCCTGGATACACAGGAGAAGTGCTCCAGAGGAAGGCCCAGCCAAGGCAGCATTCCTGGTGCACCAACTCTTTTCCAAACACTCTTCAGCCAAGGCTAGAAAGGCCAGGATGGTCCCTCCCTCCGGCACCGCAGCACTCCACGGGATAACTGAGATTCTCGATTTAATCTACTGGAAAGAATTTTGAAACAACGAGAAGGGAGCCCCATGAATATGCAGCAAATACAGTGGGGCCCTGCTGGCTGCTGCAATGGCTCATTACTGCTGCACAGCCCAGCCAAGGATCCTGAGCTGCTGCTGCTGCTCTTCCCAGGGAACGTGCCTCGGTCAGACCATCGGAGCAGCACGGAATGTGTCACCCCATATGGTTTGCCTGAAGAGGCTGTTTCACTTAATGGTTCTCATGTTTCCATGGAGCCTCAATATTCCCCAGCAGACACTCACTGGAGCACTCGGGAGCAACCTTGGTACCAGCAGAGTGCTGGGTACTTACAATTAAAAGTGGATTACAGAAAAATAATAATGAAGTTGATATTTGAAGAGAAGGATGCATGAAATGTTCTCCCTGGAATAAGGTTGGTACACCTAACTCCCCACGATTTTATTTTTTTTTAATGGCAAGTGTCACTCACAAAATAATTTTATGTGCCTGAAAAAAATTAATCAAAATCACTGGAAGGAAAGCAGTGCAAGATTAAGTATCCACAAAATACGTCTGGGAACCAGAGACCTCTTGGCAGAAGGGATGGAAGGAAGGAACTGGGACTCACATTCCATCTGCTAATAATGAAAATGAAGAGATACACTGGTGTGAGAACAAGGGAAAGGTTCACTAAGGAAAAGCCCTGCAGCTTGGAAGTTATAAGAAAAGAAAGCCATGGGGCTTTAAGGTATAAAGAACACAAAAATCATCCTACTCAGGCAAACCAAAGGGCCTTGGACTCTCTTTGCTCACACCTGTAGTGGCTGCTATGGGAAAACCTTAAAGCAGAGGAGAAAAATATATCCCTGGAAGTGTCCAAGGCCAGGTTGGACGGGGCTTGGAGCAACCTGAGCTAGTGGGAGGTGTCCCTGCCCATGGCATGAACTTGGAACAAGATGAGCTTTAAGGTCCTTCCAACCCAAACCATTCTGTGGTTCTGTGATTGTCTGGCAGTGGTGTCGGGTGGGAACAAGAGGTCACAGCTCTGATCAAGGAATGAGGCCCCTGCCATGTTGTGAGGAGGCCCCAGGCACAGGAGGGCCTGGGGAGCAGGAATGGCTTTGGAAAGAGAGGGCAGATGGGCCACCTGAACGTCAGTGATCACAGTCCCTGTCCTGCTTGCCTTCCCTCCAGCCTGCTGGTGTTGTCCCAGGGTGTCTCTCCGGGTGGGGGAGCACAGGCAGCCCTGCCTGGACAGAGCTTTCCCCACCTGCTGCTGGAAGAGAACAGCATTCCAGGATCCTCATCCCCTTCTGTGGTGTGGGATCTACAAATAATGAGGTTTATGGTAAGAGCATGAGATTTTCATCCTTTATAGAGACCTTAAATACACTCAGTCTGAGCACACAGGCTGTGCTGGGGGTCTCATGTATTTACTGCCAGCCCTGGCTGGTGCTGGGCTCCATTCCACCCTCTTAACAGGCATCACTCTTGAACAAGCACCAGTCTCTCCAGCTCTATTTTCCCTGGTCCCACCTGTGCCTGTTCAGCTATTTCTGCTTCTCTTCCTACCTTGCATCTGTTTGCCTTCCAAGTCCTCCCACCTGCCTTGGTTCTGAGCTCTGGCAGCACCAAGTCTGGCTCCTCTGCTCAGCACTGCAGGTAAAACCTGCACCAGGAGTGGTGCCCGTTGTTGGACAAGGTCTCTGTAGGTACAGAGCTGAACATACTGACACAGAGGGAGACTCAGGACACAGCAGATTTCAAAGGAAAAGAAAGAAAGGCACATATTTTTCACTGGGGTTATTCCCTTCTTAAATTTCAAGCCCTTAATTCAAATACTAAGACTCTGATTTGTCAAAAGTGGATTATATGGCATTGCTGTTGGGGGTTTTATTTATACACATATTCAACATTAAACATAGAATCACAGGTTTGGGTTGGAAGGGACCTGAAAGACCATCCAGTCCCACCCCCTGCCATGGGCAGGGAGACCTCCCACTAGCCCGGGTTGCTCCAAGCCCCGTCCAACCTGGCCTTGGACACTTCCAGGGATCCAGGGGCAGCCCCAGCTTCTCTGGGAAACCTGTGCCAGGGCCTCCCCACCCTCACAGGGAAGAATTTCTCCTGTATCTGACCTAAATGTCCCTTCCTCCAGTTTGAACCCATTACTCCTTGCCCTATAACTACAGTTCCTGATGAATGACATATAATAACTTATAATACGAAGAGATATATATGTATTTAAAACATTGGGAAAATGGTATCTTTCTCCTAATCCTCTTGCCATTTTACCTGACACTCTAAAAAAAATATGAAAAATATCACAGAGTCAAACACTCAACATGAAACCTTAAAAAAATTGACTGATGTAGTCAAAGTTTTGTAGTGACATCAGCAAAGGAAAACAAAGCCTGAAATGTCAAACAGCAGAATGACACAGAACTGGAAGTAAATCAATTGCCAGGAAAACTCCTGACCTATATGAACAGGAGCAGGAAACAAAGGAACCTCAGCCTAAAATCCATGGCTGACAGAGCTTAGCACAAGAAAGTTATGTTTGCAGAAGAAATCCTAGCAACAGTACGGGGTCACTGCTCGGTGCAGGCAGGAGAATTGGGGAGGATTATGCAGAAAATGCAGAAGTGTTCAAACAGACTTTTAGTCGGTATTTGGAAAGAAGGATGATTTGCTTTCATTGCTTGAAGATGATGAAATACTTTCCAGTCTATTAGTAACCGAGAGAGATGTTGGAACCCGTCAGCAATGAACATTTTTAAATCAGCAGGCTCAGGAGCCCCAGCACTGTTGGCAGAGGAGCTCTGGGGCTGCTGATGGTGAATGTTAATCGCAGCAGATCTGTAAATGCCCAACTTATCAAAATCTATTAAACCCGAAGGGAATCAATGAACCGTCAGAGGAAAGAGCAGCTCTGGGTCACAGCAAGGGAGGGGATTTTTTTCATCTTATCTGTCATTAGTGCAACTTGGAGTCACAGAGAATCACAGGCTGGGTGAGGCTGAAAGGACCACAGTGGGTCATCTGGAGCCACCTCCCTGCTCCAGCAGGACCATCCCAGAGCACACGGCACAGGATTGTGTCCACATAGGTCTGGAATATTTCCTAACAAACCAGAGCCACCGTCTCTCCCAGGTTTGTTTAACCTGACAGCTCTGAGGTACAGAGGTGTCACTCAGACCAAATTTTTTTTCTCCAAAAGACAACTTTGACTTCTGGGTTGGACTGAAACCCACTGGAGGCAAGAAAGTCAAAAAAAAAGGGATCTTGGCTCAAGCCCTGCTCCATCACTGCCCACATGCCAGTTTTCTCACCAGGATGTAGTTTTTGTGAAGCTTTTCCTGAGGTGTGACTGGGCACAAGAAGAGCTGGATTATGGCCATAAAATGTCCCAAAAGGACACACAGAAAGCCAGGAGTGCTGAGATGTGGCTCTCCAAGCCAGGAGCACTCCCTGTCCCAAACACACAGGGATCCACACCTCTGTTGGCTTCAAGTGCCAGCAGGAGATTTACATTAAACAACCTTAACTCCCTCTTCTTTCTAGTAAGCAGAATTAGAAGGGAAGTGAATTAAATCAGTGTATACTTTACACCACTGTGTGAGTTACTCACAGGTCTAAATGGGGCTAGGAAGCCTTATTAGTACCAGATTGTCTTCCTGCTTCAGGGGAGCACCACAGACATCACAAAGGCACAAAACTTTGTCTTTGGAACACAGTGATGTTTTCAACCCCTCCCAAAGAGCATTGTGCTAAACAAGCTTGCTCATAGCAGAAGTTGTAATACTCTGTTGGATCTCCCATTAATGTAATGAGGCCTCACTGGAAATAGAAGAGCAGGAAAAAAAAAAAAGATTAATCAAAATCCTACGTGAATTTATTTATGGATCACAAAAAATGTTTCTGGAATATCCAAGACATGGTCGAGGGATAAAGTTAGATCAAGTTCGGATTTATCTCGATTACCTAACCTGGCATTAAAATCCTTTCCACTGATCAGCAAACAGAGGGATAAAAAGATTTCAGAGACATTATGTAGGTCTGGAATAATTCCCAATACGGGTTCCTATAAGAAGAGGAATTGTGGGAGGAATACAAATATTAATCAGAAGAAAAGGTTCTAAATTGGGAAACTGCTCTGGCAATGAGACAAAAGGCTAAGTCATTAGTGTAACAACCTCTAATCCCTATCAGAGCAGCCAGTCTCATGACAGAGATGGACGTGAAATGGCTTTCTCCATAAATATTTCAGTTTTGATTAATTCCAACATTCTATGTCTGGACGTAACAAATATGTTGTGAAACATATCATGAAAAAACAGAGACATTTGGCTGAACAATCCGAAACCGTGTAGAAAACTCATTTTCTAGGAAACGGAGAAACACATTTTAAAGCTGTTTTCTTCTTAACTTGATGCAGAAAATTCCCCGGTGCCCAACTCTTTAAAATAACTTCTGCCCAAAAAAGCAGCCTATCTAATTAAGTCCAGAACCACGCTACCGTTTTGACCCTGATTTCCATTGGCAACTCCCTGACAGGCACCAAAATACCTTATTAAATTTTTCTAGGGATGGCAATTTGGATTTATAAAAAAAATAAAAATAAGTAAATATTTTCTAGGTCAGAAAAGGCAAGAAATGGCAGGAACAGTCCTGCAGTCCCAGAATTCACACTGAGCATCAGGCAGTAAGCTCAGAGTCCTGCTTTGGTGACAAGTACTCATGTAAAGCAGATCATCCCTACCCAGAGACTGAAGCACATCCATATGCATAGCAAAGCTCCCAGATTACTCCCAGCACTCTCTTTTTCGCCTGTAATTACAAATCTTTTCCTTTCAGAGGCTGTGCCTGTCTGAGAAGCTCCTGTGACAGTACAACTGTGTTGGGGCTACAGACGGAAGTGGATCCGAGTGGATCCCAGGAAAGATTATGTTTTGGGAAGAGTATTTTTTAGGCAGCTCCCCCTGTCCCAGGTTCCTGGGCATGATCGTGATCCAAAGGGACTGGGGACAGAAAAGGGTGAAAACTGCTGGATTCTCACCCTGGCAGTGGAAGAAATGGACCTGTAATCGTGGTCTGTGCTTGAGGTGCTTAATAAAGCAGGAATTTCCTGTAGGAGAGGGAAGCTGCAGTGCTCTCTGTGACCAGGGACAGCAGCCAGGGAATGGCTGGAGCTGTGTCAGGGCAGGCTCAGGTTGGATCTCAGCAAAAGGTTCTTCCCCCAGAGGCTGGTTGGGCACTGCCCAGGCTCCCCAGGGCAGTGGGCACAGCCCCAAGGCTGCCAGAGCTGCAGGAGGGTTTGGCTGATCCTCTGGGGCACAGGGGGTGACTCTTGGGGATGGGCCTGTGCAGGGTCAGGGGTTGGACTGGATGATCCTTGTGGGTCCCTCCCAACTCAGCATATTCCATGATTCTATGGTTTTACCATGTTGCAACTCGACCTACTTTACAATAAAGGATATAAAAGTTGCCATCAAATTTTCCCTCACTTAAAGGTTTTCCACTTCTGACGTTATTATGGGTTTCTTATGTAATGCTGAAGTGTATTTTGAAGACAGATGCATTAGGTTCCAATTTTGCTTTTAAGTAGTGCTCCCAATCTAATTAAATCATCATTCCCTGAGATTGCACCTTGCAGATGAGCAATGCTGCTTTCCAGAGCACTCCATGTCCTGAGCACTGTGAGCCAAATTCATGGCTGCCTAAGCACACAGAAAATACCTGCAAGCATTTAAGAGCCAGGTGGAAATACCCTGGGGAGAGTCAGCAGAGTAACTCAAAACAGAAACAAGTGTTTCTCTAAAGCATGAAATGAAGGAGGAAAATATATCTGAACAAACTGGAAAATGAAAGCAGGATTGAAAGAGGAAAGTTTGGCACCACTACACACAGTTTTATACCAAACTAAACTGAGCTACAGGGGCAGCCACATTCATAACTCAGTTGTCCCCCATATCAAAGAGCTGCCTCTCCACAGCACTGCATATCTTGTCAGCTACTCCTGAGAGCCAGTTCATCCAAATTCTCCCTGTTTGGGTCATTTCTGATGGCATTCAGGATCCCCTCAGTAACAGGAACTTCAGGACAGGCTCCCCAGGGCAGTGGTGGAGTCACCACTCCCGAAGTGTTCAAAGAACGAGCAGACGTGGTGCTTTGAGACATGGTTTAGTGGGCATGGAATGGCAATTCTGGGGCTGTTCAATCAAAGGTTGGACTTGATGGTTTTGGAGGTCTTTTCTGCCCTTAATGATTCTGGGGTTCAATGACTGAAACACCAGAGAAACCCAGAGAGTCTGGACAGAGGGAGCTGACTCAGCTGAACACAGGTTTTAGCAATTCCAGCCTGAAAAACCCACCAGAGCATTGCTCTGGCAAAGACTGGAGTCAGCAGGGGATTCCAGGACCTCCATTTCAAGCCCCAGGCAGGAGTGCATCCAGGCAGGAGCCCTGGGAGCAGCTGGACTGCTCGTGGCCTCCAGGACTCCTTTCCTTCAGGGAGCTCTGAGGTGCTGGAGATCATGAGCTGCAAAAGCTGTTCCCTGTTCTGGGCATTACCTGTGCCAGTGAACATTGGTTTATGGCTATCAGCAGTCTTCCCTCATTTTTTAAAATTTCTGCACAGGATTTCTCTCCCTCCCTTTCCTTCTCCTTCTTCCAAGTCCATGTTGGAGCATCCCACACTTCTGTTCCTGAGATCCCAGTCGTGGTTCTCTCCTTGTGGTGCCCCACTGATACAAGGACAAATGGTAGTTGGGTGCACACCAGTTTCAGGCTCACAGTCTCTGTTCTGGCCTAGAAATTGCCTTTATTGTCCTCCTTACCTGCCTGGAAGTCCTTCCCAGGTACCTCCACCTGGCTTTTGACAGCTGAAGGAGCCTCCCTAATTCTGTTTGGCAGGACAGTGACTTCCCAGCAGCCTCCCAGCAACTCTTAATTCATTTATACTTTTGACCTCCACAACAGCCTCAGGCAATAAGTTCTGCAATTTAATAATCAGTTATATGAGAATTTATGACTTTCTGATTTAGACCTGATGCCCTATAATTTTATGGGCTATCCTTAACTTCTCCTATTCTTAAAAAAAATAGCCACCTCCTCTTACTGTTTCCTAACTCATGGTCTCTGTCCCATGGCTGACTGTTTTCTGTCCTGATACAAAAACCATTCTGTCCTCATCTACTTTCTGTGGGTGGAATTCAGATTAAAAAAAAATTGATTTAGTGCTGGAGTTTAGGTATCTACCTCATAGATTGACACCTACAGGTAGAAACCTAAATTTAGGTGTCTAAATCTCTGAGCTAAATAACTCCCACCCACCCTTTTTTGTTCTATTTTGTTCTGTGTGAAGACAGGATGAACAGAACTGTAGATATTAATCAATAGGTGGGCTTGCCAAACATTTATACAGTGACATAATCACATAATGGTGTTTTCCTGTTCCTTTTTCCCTTTTCTAAAAATGTCTCTCATTCAGCTGGAATGTTTTATTGCTGTGGCCGTTGTACCAATCTTTTCATGGAGTTTTCCTACAGCAGCTCCATTTCTGGGTGATAACAATGTTCTGTCCAATCCATAATTGAGGGAATACAATATAGGATTGAGTATGTATATTCCCAGACAAACTACTTTGCATTTATTAGCGTTGACTTTCCCATTCTCTCCTGACACGGTCCCTCACTGCCACGAGAACCATCTGCTTCTCTTCCCAGGGTCAGCCTGGGCTGTCTCAGCTCGTTTCTTGTCATCCACAAACTTTATCACTGCAATATTCACCCCCCTTTCCGAATCCTAAATCAAAGAGTTGCATGACTAAGCTGCAGAGTTCCTTTCACCAGGAAAACCCATCTTTTCTCCCACTTTTTGTACCATTTTGTCTCCATCTTATTTACTTACAAGAGGACATCTTATTATCCCAGCTTAACTACTTTAAGAGTCTTTGAGGAAAGACTTATTGACATTTGTTTGGGAGTCCATGAGCACTTTATCAACAAGATCAGCCTTACCTACAAGCTTGTTGACATCTTCAAAGAGTACAAATAGATTTATGAGACACAGGCTCCTTCTGCAAGAACTGTAATGACTTTTTCTAAATAAATCACACTTATGAAATTGCCTACTGGTTCTCTTCTTTATTATTGTAGTTTTTACCCACTTATTCAGTTTGGAAGTGAGATTTACTGATCTCTGCTTTTCCACATTTGTCCTGGAGACCTTTTTCTCAAGGCTGAAGACACATTTGCCACTTTCCATCCTTCTTTTAGTGTGGTCAACTTAAATGACACTTTTCATGCTACATTTAGCTTTCTCTTAATCTAGTGTTTGAGGTCTTTCAGAACTCTTGATTGAGTATCATCTTATCTTGGTGCTTTCTGACTGCTCATTTTATTGATTTGTTCCAGAATGTCCTCTGCTGGAACTTCATTTAGGGACAATTCCTCATGCTCTCCACGGCTTCACCACTAATGCACCCCTTTCCAGCCTTCCTCTGTAATTTGTTCCCTATTATTACAGTTTCCTACCCTTCTGCCAAGTTTCTGAGGCATTTATTATGTCAATAATTTCCTTTGAAATCAGTCTAGTTCACCTCTTTTGAGCTTCAGAGTTACAGCCCTTGTATAGATATACTTTTACATTTTTTATTGATCTAATTGCCCATTTTTCAAGGGACCTGCTTAGCTGGGGCTTTAATTGCTGAGACCATTCTTTGCTATTTCCTTCCTGCATGCTATTGATTTCAGTTCTTCCATTTTTCTACATTACATGAATTTCCTCATTTCTCTGGAAGAGCAGTTGGATCTGGAGCCATGTGCAGTTGTTTATTTGGTGAGTTTCCACAACTGTCAACTATAAAAATACCTCATTGCTTTTGAATGTTAAAGCCTAGTTTGCAATCTAGTCCATGTTGATTTATGTAGCTTATCTCTCTTGTAAAAGCCACCTCACCAACGACTCGGAATCTGCTCGTCTGGTACTGTGAAAATTTATAACAGTGATTCCACTTTCAAGTGTCTTTCCTATTCACTCCTCTCCTCAGTACCCACATCACTCACACCACCAGCTCCCTCTAGCACCAAGTGTGGACACAAAAGTCCAGCAGAGCCCTCAACAGCACTGCAGAAAATGAGATTTTCTCCCGTGTTTTATAATACATTCCATTAACACTTCCCAGTATGAGATTTTTGTGATTGCTCACTAATTTTTTATTTTCTCTAATTCCCATATCTGTTCCTGGCAAGCTTCAGGCGGACAGTTGTACCTTTTTTTAATACATTTTGGTAGATGTTTGCTCTTTCATAAGTGTGCCACAGAGCACTTGTTTCTATTTATTTGTTGATTTCTGCATCACTGTCTCTGGTTTCTCAAGCTCATTAGAAATCTGATCTTGACCTTCAAAGTGCACCCCGGTTTCTCCAAAAATTTTATGAGTTAAAACATACAGGTCATTAATTAAAAAATTGCATAGAACTGGGGACAGGACACACACAGGCAGGGCTGCAGTAAAACAGCCTCCCAGTCCCAGGGACACGCTGCCACCCACGTGATCACCAACCATGGGAAGGTCAACAGGGGGAAGTGCCAGATTCTGTCTGGGATGGGGCAACCCTGGGTGTTTGTACAGACTGGGGATGAGAGGCTGGAAAGCAGTGCTGGGAAAGGGCCCTGGGGGTCCCAGTCAGTGCCCAGTTGTCCCTGAGTCAGCAGTGCCCTGGCAGCCAGGAGGGACATCCCTGTCCTGGGGCATCAGGGAGGGGATTGTCCCGCTCTGCTCTGCCCTGGGGTGACCTCACCTCAACATTGGGGCAGTTTGGGGGGACACAATGGAAGGAAGAGATTGAGCCATTGGAGAGTGTCCAAAGGAGGGACACAGAGATGGGGAAGGGCCTTGATTTGAAGCCACGGGAGGACACTGAGGGCACTTGGTGTGTTCAGCTGGAGCAGAGGAGACTGAGGGGAGACCTCAGTGCAGTTCCAAGTGCCTGGGCAGGGGCAGAGGAGGGGCAGGGACTGAGCTCTGCTCTGGGGGGACCAGGGACAGCAGCCAGGGAATGGCTGGAGCTGTGTCAGGGCAGGCTCAGGTTGGATCTCAAGCAAAGGTTCTTCCCCCAGAGGCTGGTTGGGCACTGCCCAGGCTCCCCAGGGCAGTGGGCACAGCCCCAAGGCTGCCAGAGCTGCAGGAGGGTTTGGCTGATCCTCTGGGGCACAGGGGGTGACTCTTGGGGATGGGCCTGTGCAGGGCCAGGAGTTGGACTGGATGATCCTTGTAAGTCCCTTCCAACTCAGCATATTCCAGGATTCTGGTAAAATCACACACCTTCTAAATGATGGAGTGCAAGCTCTGAGCTGTACAGGGCAAGCCTGGACAAGGAATTTGGCTGTGGTTTCTCCCTCATTCCTGGATCCAGAGTCCAGCAGGGGGGCTGCTGCTGGACGGGCTATTTTGAGCACAGTGCAGAGCACTGTTGCTGGGAGCTCACTCAGTGCCTCTGATCATGGCACTGTGAATCTGCCCACACAACTGCAATAAATCTCCTTGCCCCAGGACACTCTGGCTTTTCTCTGCTTGCACAATGCAACCATCCATTAGAGGAAGGGCTGCAACAGATGGGCTCTCCCTTCTCCAGAAACAAGGTAAGTGTCTCACCCAGCCAGAAATACTGGGCGCACTGATACAGACCATATTTCTTTAGTCTGCTTCTGAGAGAATCATGTGGAACAGTTTCAAAAGCTTTCCTAAAGCAAAATATGTCCCATCTGCTGCCTCATCTTCATCTACTAGACATTATTTTCTCAAAGAAGGAAATTACAGTAAGATCGCACGATTAATTCTCGGTAAATCTATGTCCTTTTTTCCCCCCCTTTTATCTTCTATTTGCTTTAAATTGATCATGTAATATTTTTTCAGACTTATTTCTGGGAAGAGTGGTCTCTCATTCTCTGGTTTCTCTTTTTTTTCAAGAGAGTTACACTGTGTTTGCCTCTCGACAGTGCTCAGTGATCTCACCTGCCTTCCACGAGGCAGGGCAGTCACTAATGCTCCAGTAATTGCTTCAGCTCTTGCCTGCACTGCCCACATGGCTCTCACAGCACATTCCCAGAGCTGTCTGAGGCCAGAGCTGCTAATCCGGAGAGACAAGGAGAGAACAAATATAAAGCACAAAACCAGTGTAAAAGGACATGAGGGATAAGACTCAGCTCAGAATATTTGCTCTGCTCTCACAATTGATGGTTTAGTACAGAATCATGGAATGGGTTGGGTTGGGAGGGAGCTTAAAGATCATCTCTGCCATGGGCAGGGATAACTTCCACTACGCCAGGTAGCTCCAAGCCCCGTCCAACCTGGCCTGGAGCCGTTCCAGGGACAGGGCAGCACATCAGGACACTGTATTAACACAGCAGGACGGTGCCTTCCAGCCCAGGAAAATCAAGCTGCCAACTCCAGGAAGGCTCTACCTGAAAACACATTTTCAGCTGAGAATCTTCGCTCCCCTGTGCTGCTGGGGGTTTAAATACCAGGAGCACAGTGGCAGCTGCACACGTGATGACAGATTTGCTGACTTAACAGGGAGACGACGCCGGGGCCTCTCACCAGACACCCGAGAAGTGCTGGGGAGGAGCACGAGGTCCCGCTGCATGTCACACATTTGCAAGGGAAATGCGAGTGAAGGATCCTGGAAGGCAAAGTCAGGCTGCTGGCTGGAAGATTTAGCCCCAGGGTGCTGTTGACAGTTCCTCTGAAATCCTTCCACTTCAACACGCAGCTCCAATTAGGCACCGGGGAAGGAGCCGCTACCGGGGGTGATGGGCTCCATCAAAACTCCGCAGTGAAATCAGGCTTTTCGCAAGGAAAACATGCATGATGAGTTTAATTAAGTGGGAGCTGGGGGAAATCTGTCATGAGTTAAGGGTAAACAGATTGCTAAGGGTTGGTACAACACAAACACTCTTTGTATCCCTGTAGTTCAGAGGAAGAGCTTAGTACAGGGGTGGAAGAGCTCCCAGGTGAAATTTATTGTATCAAAATGGACTAAGAAGCTAAACAAAGCTGCCCCCCAAATTAAGAACTATAAATCTAAAAAATTGAGGTGTGGGGGGGTAAATTAAAAAAAAAAACCAAAACACACAAAACCAAACGAAGTAAAACACAGGTGATAAAATCAGCGGCAAATAGTAAATCCCAGTGACAAAACTAACAATATACTACAGTATATGGCCATAAACTACAGAAAAGAGAGTATAAGTCATAAAAGGGAAAGGTTCTTTTTTTATATCAAAGAGAATGTTTTAAGGAATCTAGTCAGGCTAAAATTCTTACTGGAAAAGACTATACACTGAAAGTGTCTGGCAGTAAGAATGTAAATATATGAGGCGAGTTATCCCATCAGTCACCAGAGAAAGAAGACTGAGTGCTTAATGCTGAGAGGTGAAATACTAAACATGGGCACCTCTATTATTCATAAAATAAATCGATATAATGGCACAGAGGGAAAAAAAAGGTTAGAGAACCAATTTATAGAAACAGAGGCTGGCTGCTCTGCAGAGCTCTTGGAGCCTGAGCAGCCACAGAGAGGCTGCTCTGCTTAATCTCATGCAAGGTACAAGAGGAGGGAGTTCAAGAAGAGGCAATCAATGAACCAGCAGAGAATATGGAACACAAAACTCCATCCTGGAGTGCAATGGTTATGACTCGAGAGGTCTCAGTGGCCACAGAGCTCCCCACAAATGCTCAGGGAAAGCGCAATGAGACGGGAGGAGTGCTCAGAAATAAGGAACCCACTCCCCCAGCACAGCAGCACTGAAAGCACCAGTGGATCTAATTCTGGTGTTCCCATTCAATGCTGTTGAAAGATTAGACTGAGGGCAGAAAAGAGCCATAAAAAGAATATGAAGAGAGAAGAACATGTAACTGGGAAACTTAAACAGCTCAATTGAGGGGCCACTCGATAAACACCTTCACAAGGGGGAAATATCAACCAACGCTTTTTAATCTCACAGAGACAGAAGAAAGACTAAGGGCTGAAAAATGAAAGTGATTCAAACCAGAAATGAAACACACATTTTTTAACAGCAGTGATGATTAAATTTGGGAACAAACTACCACCTGAAGTGATGGATTTTGCAACTCTTGACATCTGGAACATATGTTCCTGTGAAAAGTTCAAGTTTTGATAAATAAGAATTTTTTCTCCCCTGAAAAACAATTTTGTCAGAAAATTCCTAGCCACTATTCGGGTTTCTTGTCTACTTAAAAAAGATAAAAGATGAGACAGAGAAAGAGCTTTGTACATTGAAAGTTGGTCAAAATGATAATAGAAGCAGAATAATGGAATTCCTAGATAAGGAGTATGATATGGTAGGAGTTAATTATCACAGTGTCTCTAATGGAAATTTTGCATCACTAGTATTTCAGAATTATTCGAACATATCTTTATAATAATGATCAAAAGGGAACTGCTTGACATAATCTACTTGAACACTCAAGAGCCTCCCAATAGCGTTTTTCAGGCAGGGCCTATTCCAGAAGAATCCTGCATGGATATTGGGGATGCCCCAGAAAGCCAAAGCACAGCCCAGTCCCCTGCCTGGTGTCCCAAACAGGTATTTCCCTGCAAGCTTGGGCTGTTCTGGGGAGGTGCTCAGTGGCATCATTCCAAGTCTAATTTCTGTAATTTCAATCAAGGCCCCAAGAACTCCTGCAGAAGTGCTTTTAATACACTACAGGAATGAAATATGACACAGAAGGTGCTGACAACTTGTAGAGCATCATTAAACATACCACAGCCATTAACAAATGTGCCAAGGCAGGCTGGTACATCTGTATGGAAGGCAGGCGGAGGAGCTGGGCTCCACATTGCTTTATTTTTTGACTAAAAAACACTTTAGAAGTCTCCAGCTTATCCTGAATCAATAGAATGTGAAGCATCACTGCAAAAAAAAAAAAAAATCCTCTTGGGAATTTTTAGTGGACTGAGAATTGTGGCACTTCTCAGTAAATGTCAGGCTTATCAGAGTTGTGAGTAAGCATCAGTTAGCTCTCAAACAAGCTGACTCTGTTCATTTCTCTCAGAACTGTGTGTAATATTCTCCTGGCAAGGAACAGCTCTTTTAGTAGACTGCAGCACAAATTTGTAAAAGAAGCTTGTCTCAGCTCTGATCCAAAAAGCAAAAGAGATCTCGATTAGATGCCTGTGGAAGGAGCTGGTTTTTGACTACAAAGCCCAGATCATTTGGAGTTAAAGGGATGCAAGAAATACAAACTTCTCCTTTTCAGATCATAACAGATGCAGCAATTGTAAGAAAACTTTCTTCCTAAGCCTGGTTTACCCACTTCAAATTACATCAGTAGCTTCAAGTATATTTTGACCCAGGAGTGGTTAACAACATCAATCTTTACAGCACACATTCATCCCTTTCTAAAGCCCCTCTCTTTATTTCTACCATGCAGCTTTTCTCTTTATATTGCTGGATGAGACTCTGCAGCATCGTGGTGAGATCTTCATTAGCATTCAAATCAAAATGCATTGTTTGCTGATGGAGTGGGGAGAGCAGTTCAGCCTTCCCTGCTCGTGCTCGCTGTGCTCACCGCTACCATCACAAGTGTTTACATCCACAGATGGGTTTCATTTTCTTTTGACAGAACATAACAAAGGCTGTGCTGGGTCAGAGTGAAGGTTCCTCTGCTCCAGCAGCTGTTTTTCAATCCAGATGCCCGGGGAAGGAGTTCAGGAACACACCAGGCCTGCAGCGGTGCTTTCTTGGAATGTTACTGTTTTCCAACAAAATGTGTCTTGGGACTTTTTGAGTCACAATGCCTGGTTTTACTGTTTAACAGGTTATGCTTTAACTCCTCTCCATTAACTTCTTCTCTTACCCCCCGAGCACAAGTAAACTTGGAGCATCCATAATATCCCATGGCAAGGGATTTTACAGCTCAATTACAAGTTTTGTCAAGAACCATCAACCACATTATACTGATTTCTTGCTGTTGCTTTGGAAGAGACACGAAAGGGGCTTCTCAGTTTGGAGAGAAGGCAGCAAGGGGGATGAGTGGGACTTACAAAATTATGGTGAGGCCATGGTGAGGTTGCATCTGATGTCCTGTGTCCAGTTCTGGGCCCTCATGGAAGAGAGACATGGAGGAGCTGGAAAGAGTCCAGAACTGGGAATAGAGCTGGGGAAGGGGCTGGAGCAGCAGGAGCAGCTGAGGGAGCTGGGGGGGCTCAGCCTGGAGAAAAGGAGGCTCAGGGGGGACCTTCTGGCTCTGCAACCCCCTCACAGGAGGGGGGAGCCGGGGGGGGTCGGGCTCTGCTCCCAGGGAACAAGGGACAGGAGAAAAGGGAACGACCTCCAGCTGTGCCAGGGGAGGGTCAGGTTGGACATCAGGAGAAATTTCTCCGTGGAAAGGGAGGTTAAACATTGGCAGGGGCTGCCCAGGGAGGTTTGGAGTCCCCATCCCTGGAGGTGTCCCAGGAAGGCCTGGCTGTGGCATTGAGTGCTCTGGGCTGGGGGACAAGGTGGGGATGGGGCACAGGAGGGACTCTGTGATCCTGGAGGGCTTTTCCAGCATTAATTATTCTGTGATTCTGTGATTTTTATGGTCACAGCCTGGAAAGGTGATCAGATACACAGACCATGGTCTGACCCACCAGATCATTTCTTATGTATTTATGACTAAGGTGTCTTAGTGCCCCCTCAGGACCCTTCCACGAGCTCTAACAAATTTTTGAATTGTGGTTTCTCACTAGAAAAACTTTCCCTAATATGTTGGGGTTTATCCATTTCTGCTTTTTTCCCCTTACAATTTCTCCTCATTGCTCAGCACGGACTCCAGTGTGACTGTCTGCAGTTCTCCACTTGGTTCCTGGGGACTTTCTCAGGGATTGTTGTCACATTTCCCATCTCCCATCCCTCCTGCAGGGACACTGATTTAAGTGACATGTTACACACTATTGTAGCTCCATAATTGCGTATTTGTTTTCCTTCTGAGCTCTTGAGTGATTACCAGATGGTCTTGGTAATTTCTGACTCTTCATCTTATCAATTAGTCCTAAAATGAATTTTATTGTCATTTAATTTGAGACGGTTCCTTACACTTGTCCCCATAAGTTTGGCTCTCATGGGAGAAGAACCTGCCTCAACTACAGTGAGCACCAACACAGAGCTGAGTTTACTTTAAAGCACCAGTTTTCTCTTTAACTGTAAATCCTTTCAGAGACTGGTCATCTGTTATACCAAACCTCTGCAAATATAGGATTCTGGCAATTTTGAAGATATTTTTACTAGTATTTTTATTATTCCGTTAGTGAGTTTGCACCTTAAAATTTCCCCTTGCCTGCCCTACAGGTTTAGCTTCACAGTTAATGCTTTTTTAAATTTTTTTCCAATAGTTTCTTTATTTGCTCAGAAATCCCTGATTTTGAACACTCTCCTCTACTCTGCTGTTAGAATATTGCCTTTTGGTCCCTTGTAGAATTATTTCACTTACTGATATATTGCTCTGAGCTTCAGATAGGGTGGTTTTATCTAGTTTCTCATCTTCTTCATCCTTAAAGCAGCTGCTTTTAATTTCCTTTTAAGAAGCTCCCCTGCTTTTGAATAGGTCCCATTTTTAAGTGAGGTATTACAGTGAGGTGGTTGGGGGGAAATCAAATACTCCTAAGATATTCTCATGAATCCCTCTGGGAAAAATGAGAGGTATCCATCAAGGTTTTTCCAAAGAAGGGAAGCTGTGGATGTGTAGCACCTCCAGCTGGAAGGGGAAGGATGGGGAGGGCTCCACAGGGAGCAGGGACTTGGATGCTGGGAGAGGTGGGCAGAGGAACCTCTAGCACCAAGCTACAAAAGGGCCTGGCAGGAGGCTGTCTACGGCCAAGTAAAAAACAGGGAGGGAATGCAGAAATCCCAAAGGAAAATTCATCTTCAAAGGCAGGAATGCACCTGTGTCAGCAGAGTGATGGGAACTCACTTGCTCAGAGAGGGGAGTTGGAAAGACCTTCTGTAACTGCAGGCTCCCTGCACTCACCCAGGCAGTGTGTCTGGAGCAGAACTGTCACATGTGACCTCTCCTCAGCATTCCAGGACTGGATTTTGTAGGCAGACTCTGGGGAGGCCGTGGGGAGTTTGGGGTGAGAGCCCAGGAGCATTTCCCCACACCACAGCTCCCAGCCCTGCAGTGCTCAGCACCTTATGGCTTGTGGGAACCAGTGACTCAGGGATGATGGAAAAACACCCAGGTATCTTTTTGGGGTGGCTGGCATCCAGTTCCTTGGAAAAAACAACCTTCCACCAAAAAAAGAAGGGCCAGCATGGGATGCACCGAGGTCCATGCACCTCTTCTGCAGGGCAGGACAGCTCTTCAGGCTGTCACTGGCTGGTGTCATCCCACACGTGGGTCAGAGAATATGCTGAGTTGGGAGGGACCCACAAGGATCATCCAGTCCAACCCCTGGCCCTGCACCGACCCATCCCCAAGAGTCACCCCCTGTGCCCCAGAGGATCAGCCAAACCCTCCTGGAGCTCTGGCAGCCTTGGGGCTGTGCCCACTGCCCTGGGGAGCCTGGGCAGTGCCCAACCAGCCTCTGGGGGAAGAACCTTTTGCTGAGATCCAACTTGAGCCTGCCCTGACACAGCTCCAGCCATTCCCTGGCTGCTGTCCCTGGTCCCCCCAGAGCAGAGCTCAGTCCCTGCCCCTCCTCTGCCCCTGCCCAGGCACTTGGAACTGCGCTGAGGTCTCCCCTCAGTCTCCTCTGCTCCAGCTGAACACACCAAGTGCCCTCAGTGTCCTCCCACGCCTTCAAATCAAGGCCCTTCCCCATCTCCCTGTCCCTCCTTTGGACACTCTCCAATGGTTCAATCTCTTCCTTCCATTGTGTCCCCCCAAACTGCCCCAATGTTGAGGTGAGGTCACTCCAGGGCAGAGCAGAGTGGGACAATCCCCTCTCTGATGCCCCAGGACAGGGTTGGCCCTCCTGGCTGCCAGGGCACTGCTGACTCATATGTGGCAGCAGTTGGTCACATTTGGAGTACTTGGGATAGTGGTGTGTCCAGGCACAGTTTTGCTCCCAGCTGCAGGTGTCCCAGCCCTGCAGGACCCTGCCCATGGGGACAGGCTCCCTCCTCCCACAGACAAGCTTTACAAAATGCAATGGAAATGGAATATCAAGCAGGCAGCTGGCACGTCCCAGGCAGGCTGCAGAGCCATGATGACTCACAGAAACAAATCTGCCAGATGTTCCAGCCCCACAAGGGAGCCACACGCTCGTCCTACTGTAGGAATTGTGGTTTGCCTCCTGTCGTGTTGCTTCCTGCAAGAACGCTGGAAAATGGTGCTGGCTCGAGAGTTACTTTCCCTGCCTAAAACTGGTGCTGCCATAGGTTTGTGGAGTTGGTGACTATCAATAAGAAATAACTCAGAGCTCAGAGAAATGCTGTGCTCCCCTCTTCCTCCAGCGTGGCTTGTTTACACCCTGTGCTGCAATCTGAAAAATGCCATCTCTAATGAATACTAAATAGTGGGAGGCTTTTCCTCAGCAGCCTGTTACTGAACCTGATTGCTGTGCAGGATAATGTGCTGGGAGAGAGCGGGGGCTTGGCTGTGTCTCTCTGTTTCATGCAGTCATAGAAACTGTCAGGCTTAGGTGGCTCTGTGATCTCCAGGCAGCAATGTCTCCCTGCACTCTTTCCCAGCTACCCATTTATTTTTAAAATGTTCCATTGTTACTGTCACTCAGCCCTTTCAGCCAATTTTCATGTCATTATTATTTCCGTCTCTTTAAAATTTATCTACTTATGCAATTTTAATCTTTTTTTTCTTTTTCCAAGCCAATTCATAGTAATATGTTAACAGCTGCCTTGTAGTGGAAGTCACTGGGAGTTAATACTCCAAAGCCCTCACTGTTAAGAACTGACTCACCTCAGTGTTGTAAATCTGCACTGCCTTGCACCCCTCCCCTCAGAGCATTCTCATGTGTCTGCTTATCACCAAGAACATTCCCGACCCTGCCTGTGGAGGGCACATGAAAAAAGCAAAGGATACCAGTGAGCAAGGAATCTTTCCCCACACAAATGACATCTGAAATATTTCTACAGCTCCTTAAGCTCAAAGGACCAGGAAGCAGAAGGGGTCTGTATTGCAAAAGACCAGGAATAAAGGAGGGAGAGGAGGAAGAGTTGTAACAGGGTCCTTGCTCACATTTCAATATTCCTGCAGCCAACATGGAATACAGCTGCCTCTATTTTGGGAGTGTGATGACACTGTTGATTTCCCTCCTCTGCCAGCAGTTCCATCTTCCCTGTGAGGGTGAGGAGGCCCTGGCACAGGTTGCCCAGAGAAGCTGTGGCTGCCCCTGGATCCCTGGAAGTGTCCAAGGCCAGGTTGGATGGGGCTTGGAGCAACCTGGGATAGTGGGATGACTCCCTGCCCATGGCAGGGGGTGAAATGTCTAAGGTCCCTTCCAACCCAAAGCATTCTGTGATTCTTGCAAACAACCCAAGGCATGACCATGATGATAATTCTACATAACAGCACAGCAGGAAAGGTACTGACCCAAAGCCTTGTTAATGCACAACACAGGTAAGAGTTTGTTGGGTGGTATTTTTTTGACCCTTTTTAGATATTGAATTCAGGCAAAATCAATGTTTCTGAATAACAACAAATCATTCATACCCATTGCAATGGTGATCTTTTCTCCCTTGACTCATACACAGGAGTGCTCACATAAATATACATCCACTTCCCATCCACACAATATCAAACACCCCAGAAGTGCTACAGGATGCAGCATAATACGTTGGTTTGGGAAGATCAACCCTGCAGTCACGTGTGTGCACTGAGAGGAGATACTAAAGCTCAGCACACAGGCACTGCTGGCTGAGCTGTGCAAAGGTCACCCTGTGCTGTGAATAAGCTCATGTCAACACTGTGAGTTTATGAGTGCAGAAGACACTTTGCAGAGGAGATCCAGGCTCTCTGGGTTAAAAGGTTATGAAATTTAGTCTAATCTCTATTTCTGTTTTCTTAGACGTTCACTATCAATCTATTATAGGCAAAGAAGTCAGTGCAACCCAAAACTAGGTTTCCCAACTTCTTTTACATGACCCTGACCATATTTATCATAGAATCACAGAAGGGTTTGGGTTGGAAGGGACCTTAAGGATTCCACTCTCCTGCCACCCCCCTTCCACTAGCCCAGGTTGCTCCAAGCCCCGTCCAACCTGGCCTTGGACACTTCCAGGGCTGGGGCAGCCACAGTTTCTCTGGGAACCTGTGCCAGGGCCTCCCCACCCTCACAGGGAAGGATTTCTTCCTAATATCTAATCTACAAGACAACTTCTACAAGACTGTTCAGACTTGTAGTTCAAACTGCTCAGAATTCTCCCAAGCTACCCTGAAATCTCTTTTTTAAATCACACTGATTTGCATCATCATTTCTCAGACTGAAATAAAATAATTTCTTTTTGCCAAAACATTCCTTCCACCACTCCCTTGAGAACCACTTGTGTCTCTGTGCTTTATCACAGGAGTTTCACATTTGGCACAGGCCTTCTCCTGGTGAAAGGTTTGTATCTGTTGCCTTCACAACTGTCCACAATGTTCTTATACACTTTCAAGCAACTGGAACCACTCACAGTCATCTACAAGTCAAACAGAATAAGCAAGATACCAAAAGATTTAACACCCAGGAAAAGAAAATCACCAGAATAATCAGAATGATTTCTAAGTACATAGAAACTAATAAGGAGATGAGCACTTGTCAACATGAATCCCTCAGGAACAAAACAAGCTGATTCAGTCTAATTTTGTTCTCCAGTGCATGAGACTTTGTGGGTAAGGAAGAAGCAGCAGATTCCACACACCTCAATGTCACTGAGGCTCCTGACATTGTCCCACGTGGGTGAAAAATGCGCTGGCTGAAGTCATGACACAAATCTGGTTGGAATCTGCAGTCTGAAAGCAGTTTCCAATGGTTCACTGTGAAATGCAAAGGACAAATTGAATGGTTACTCAGCTGTTCATAAGATCCACTCAATATTTTATTGATAGCCTGGATGAGGGAATGGACTGTGTGTTTATTAAATCTGCCAAGATTAAATCTGCAAAGAGTGGCTGCAAATATATGGGGGAGAGTGGTATTAGAAACTTTTGACAACTTGGACAACTCTATAAATACAGGAGCCATCTCAATGGTAAAAAGCATTGTGGTTTCACTTAGGCAGGAGTAAAGTGCACAAATACAGGACAGACATCAGCTGGGCAGAGAGCAGTCTGGAAAGAAAACCAATCTAAAGGTTCTGATAACAAGCTGAACAGGGGTTATTGTCTGAGCAGAGAGAAAACACTCCTCAGGCATATTAGCAGAAGAATTACCTACAAGACATCTTGCAGGTCCTTTTGGTGTTCTCAGTGACACCTCGGTGCAGAGGCACATCCAGCTTTGGGTGCTGCTCCTCTGACAGGGTAAGCAGCAACACGAAGGGTTGGAGGGCTGGAAAAAAACATGGCCTGAATCAGGAGACTGAGAACAGAATATGCTCAAAAGAGAGAACACCATGGAAAGATGCAGTAACAGCCCTGACAGAGCAGGATCAGTGCAGTAACAGTCCTGGAGCAGATCAAAGTCTGCTACAAAATGGAAGAGAAACAACCGCTTTGCACACGCCAAGAGTATCATCAGCAGATCTGATTGTGTGTGGAAGGAGGAGATGGAATAAGTGATCGGCTGAGATTTCTTCCAACTTCACTTTTCAGTGATTCTGTGCCCAGCTGAAGACGATTAGAGTTTGTCTGTACCCAATTTGCCCTGATGTCCCCCAGTGCCTTCACACAGCAATTGCTCATGCACATTTGCATCATTTTTGAATTAATGTCTTCATTAAGGTTAGTGTTTTACGTTCATCCTACCATCCTAAGACTATCTGTCTCACAAATACCTTATCAAAATGTTATTTGCCAAACCATCCTGACTCACAACTCATTCATCAAAAGCCATTTTAATAATTAGTCCTCAAATCCTAATTCAATAAAATCTTCATATCTTGATTTTCCTTCCCACCCAGCACAATGGGCAAAATGGTTTGTAATCCTTTGGCACCATTACTTTCAGACTCACAGAACCCAGATTAGAGCTGCTGGTGCCAGTCTCCCTTTCCAATGACATAATTTTAGAAATTACTACGATTTTAGAAAAGAAAATGTGGACATCTTGGGCCTCTCAGCTGCAGATTCTTACAGAAGACACTGCTGGGGTCATTAGTATCCAGTCCAATCCCTGGCACAAAGGCAGGTGTAGCCCTACCTGTGTCCATTCTGACATCAGAAAAAATCTTAAAATACTTGAAATCTTCCAAAACTACCCATTTCAGTGATTCTACATCCTGTATTAACTGCTGATGCCCCTGCTAGTGCAGTTCAGCCTGTTATCTCCAGCCATTTTCCCATGGAAAGCAGTTTAAGCTGCAGTGGCCAGGCAGGGCAGCTGATAAATATGACACTTTCTTAGTCACCATGACTTCTCAGGGTGCCAGGGGAAAGCTGTGCTGCCTTATCCAATCATTATAATCAATGATCAATATTGATCAGAACCAGCTATAGCCCAGCTTCCTGCAGGATTCTAAATGGCTGGAAACTGCTGGAAGGACAGCAAAGATCCTTGTGAAATTGTGCAGGTTCTGAGATTTATGGAAGCACACCTCGATTTCACTGGCATACATTCAGTTACATCAACATTATATAAAACTTCATATATAAGGTTTCTTATATAAAAGAAATCATGCACACCACAGACCTCGTTAGCTCTGTGTACCCTGTTAAATTGAGTTGATATGTCAGAGAGTAGAAACCCAAAAGATTCCTGATTTATCATCTTAATCCTTTACATTTCCTCTCAAGAATTCACACTGCTGTCATTTTCTCCTCCATTCCCATTACCTTCTTCGTAACATATTGGCCTTCTTACTTTTACTGAATAATTCCTAGTCTATTATATCTATAATTATACTAATAATTAAGCATGCCTTTTCATCAGCTAGCAGCTAATTACTTCTGTTCCTACCCAGCTTGCTCAGAAAACAGTCAATTCATCTGCATCCCCATCACTCTCCCCGTTGCTAAGCAGTCAATGCCACTCAGCAGTGGCACTGCAATGGGGTGGGGTGACTCGTCCTGCATTAAAGGTGCTTTGTGGCACCTGAGTGGAGCTGCCTTTCACCCTCAGAGGAGTTTTTCACCTGAGCAAGCTTTAGTCACCTTTGCTTGGCAAAGCTCCTTATCCCAAACAGCTTTGGAGCTGCCTGGAAGCAGCTCCTGCTCACTGCAAGGAGTAGTTTGTCATTGGAGAGACACAAAAAGAACTGCATCCTAAACCAGCCTCTGCCAATTCAGTCTTAGGCCTTTTTTCAGTCAGACCATACCCAAGATTTTGTTAGATGTGAACTGAAGCCATGAAGCCTTCTAAGCTCTCCATTATCTGGACTTCTGTAAAGCTTTTCACGTGGCCCCCCACAACAGGATGGTGAGAGGGATGGAGCAGCTCTGCTGGGAGGAAAGGCTGGCAGAGCTGGGATTGTTCAGCCTGGAGAAGAGAAGGATCCAGTGTGACCTAATTGTGGCCTTCCAGTGCCTGAAGGAGCCGACAGGAAAGATGGAGAGAGACTATTGACAAGGGCCTGCAGTGACAGGACAAGGGGGAATGGCTTCAAACTGCCAGAGGGCAGGGTTAGATGGGATATTGGGAAGGAATTCTTGGCTGTGAGGGTGGGGAGGCCCTGGCCCAGGTTGCCCAGAGAAGCTGTGGCTGCCCCTGGATCCCTGGAAGTGTCCAAGGCCAGGTTAGATGGGGCTTGGAGCAACGTGGGCTAGTGGGAGGTGTCCCTGCCCATGGCAGGGGATGGAACTGGATGATCTTTCAGGTCCCTTCCAATACAAACTCTTCTGTGATTCCATGACTCTCCAGTGTTATCACAGTGCAGAACCACTGGCACTCACATGCTGTTTATCCCATCTGGATCATTCCTGTGTTTGCTGCTGTGACAACTGGACATTGTCATCCTGACTCTGCTGCTCACTCTGCCCCAAATCACTCATGCTAATTAGTACCAAACTTCAGTGAAGTGGTGAGAAATCAGCTCAGATTGATTTCCGCCCCCCCCCCAATTACCTGTCATTTTGTCTGTTGTAGGCTGGAGAGAGAAGCTGCTGTTCCAGGGCAGGAATTCCCACCATCACCAGCCTTGGCAAGCTGCTTCCTTCCCTGTTTCTCAGTTAATGAAATCAGGTAAATTAACGTTAGTGAAATGTTAATGGCTGATATTTGTAGGCTTCCCAGAGACTGGGCTGGGCCAAACCCCTTAATCCTTTTAGCTGATTCATGACTGCGTCCTCTGAAATGAAGAAATGTTGGCAAATGCAGTGATTGTGCTTGATTCCAGAGAAAGGGAATTCGAAAATGAGGAAATTTGTTAAAGAAAATGCTCAGAGTGGCAGCCAGAAAGGTAAAATGTTTTCAGATGGCAGGTAGACTATTTTAGGATTCTATATTGGAGGCTCAAAGCAAATGCATATAACCTGTCAAAAAAAAAAGACTTGAGAGGAAAACAAAAAGCTGGCATCATAAAACAGCAGGATCAGGGAGGCTCTTGGAAGTTAAAAGGTATCCTGCAAAAAGCTGAAGTTGTGTCTGAAAAAGGAAAACTAAAAAGAACATAAATTCTGGCAGACTAAATGTAAAAGCACAATAACGTAGAAAGAGTTTAGAAGCAGTTTGCTAAAGAAATAGAAAAGTATGCTATAAATCCTTCCTGAACACATCAAGAACAAGAAGCCTTGGAAGAGTCAGTGTGAGGAAGAAGACTCAGAAAAGATGATGCCATCACAAAAAAAATCCCAAGCTCTTTTTTTTTTTTTCCCCAAATCTCTCTTCACCTGGAGAACCTTGAAAACTCTCGAACCAGCACCTTGTTTGTAAGGCCTTCAGAGAAGGCTTGTCTTAATTTCAGGGTGTTAAGTGGAGATTACAGACCAGATAAAATGAATAACAACGTATCGCTGTACACGGCCAGAATTCAGGCAGGGTTTTTATTGAATGTTAAATATGAATCATCTGACCTAACACCCTCAGTATGTATGTAACCTTTTGCTGGAAATTGCTGTGATTTTCAAAGGGCTGGAAGGTAACGAGTAAGAAATCGGGTTTTTTAAATAAATCCAGTGGTGATTCAAGAAACCACAGATCAGTAAGTTTAATGTCCATATGGGTCATATTGGCTGAAGCTCTGGCAAAGAACAGAATCAGCAAGCATATGAATAAAAGTAACATGTTAAGGAAAAGTAAACATGACTTTTGTAAAAGGAATCTGAGCCTCCTGAATCTGCTGGAATTCTCTGAAGGACTCAAAAGCATGTAAATAGCAGAGCTCCAGCTGAGAAATTTTCCCTGCATTTCCAACTCACCCCAAGCTTCCAGAAACCTCATGCGTAGAAGGTCCCATCAAAGGCTCTTAAACAAACTAAACAGCCAGGGACTGCAGGTAAGGACCTCACAGAGTTAAATAAGCATTTAGTACTGGAAAAAGAAGATTATACTAAAGGATGAGTTTTCACAGTAGAAGATGATCATCAGGGGAGTCCCACGGGGATTATGGTCCATGGTGCTCAATGTGCTCAGGAATGATTTGGAAAGCTGGTGGAACAGTGAAGAAGATTTCTGATAAAAACTAAATTAATTAGGATAATATTTACTACAAAAAACTTCAAGATCTTACAACACTGAGCAAGCCTCATGACAAAGTGGAAGATAAATTTCAGCCCTGACAACCATAATCTGGCTATCCACAAAAAGCAACACTAACTTTACACGGGGAGTGATGGGCCCTGAGGTAGTTTGCACAATTTAGGAAATGCATCTCAACATCGTAACAGCTTGTTCTATGAATATATGACCCCATTGCTGAATAGCAGGCAAAAAAAAATTCCAAAGCTTAGCACAGTTTGGAGAGAAAAGCACAACCTTGCCCCTGTACAATTTATGGTGTCTCTGCTTCTCCAAAACAAAGCACACTTCTGGTACCTTCACCTGAGACAAACTGTAACAGGCAAAAGAAAAGATACGTGGCAGAATGACAAACACAGTAAGTACAAAACCTCTTTCATGTGAAAAACAAAGTTAGCAGGAGAAGTTGAATGGGAAGGGATCACTTGGCGTTTGTCGTTGCCAGTCGTGCCGAGCAGGCCAGGTGCCAGGGAGGGGGGACGGACACCGTACAAGAGCTCTGTCTCGTGCCTCTTTGTTCAGCTGCTGAAGCCTTCTATGCTGTCAGACAACGATTTCAAGGGCTGTGGGAGAGCTGTGACAGCTACGCTCCATACATAATCCCTGCATGTTTTCAGGAAAAAGAATATAAGGGGGGAAAGGAGGAATAAACAATTGCTGTACTTGCAGTAGTTTCTGTGCCCGTTAATTCATCATTCAATAGAGGTCTCTACTTCTTTTCCCATCTGCCCTCCTCCTACCACATTTTCTGAATTAAAATTTAAAAAAATAATAATAATTAAAAAACCACAATTAAGCAGCATTTATTAACATCTGCCTGTAGTGACCCAGCTGTTGTTCACCAGCCTCTACAGTGATGTGTTTTAACATCCTCCTCTCACCTTTCTACGCTTCTTTCCCAGCTCCTTTGAGCACAGGGGGTTCAGGCTGTTAACTCAGCTCCTTCAGGGACAGCTCTACCTTTCAGTCACTTGTGCAGTGACTTGTACCAATTGGTCCCAGCCCTGATCACAGCCTTAAACTCCTGGCGAGCCATTAATAATACACAGCAATCATTTTAATTGCAACCGGGTGTCTGGAATTTAGGAGCTGTGCACAGACTTCCTTCTATCCACAATATTATTGTCCCATTGTGCATTTTGGAGTTTAGCTCTCATTAAAAGTAATAGAGGGAAATAGTCTGTAGCAAACTGAATGTGTTTGTTTTCACAGTTCACCTCCTGCTCCTCTGCACTAAAACACTCTCGCTCAGTGACAAGACCACAGCTGTTGCCATCGTTTCCTTACCTGCAGAGTGCAATATTTAGCTGGAGGGACACTGAAGTTTTCTGTTTGTTAGTTATCATGTCAACAACTCTCACCTTATCACTTCAGTTTCCATTCTGTTGATAAAACCTGTCAGCCTTCCTTGAGTGGTTCCAGGCCCTCAGAAGAAATCACATTAAATTGGCACATCCAAGTAAATCTGGAAGCGATGTGCTCCTGGCTCACCAAAGGAAATGGGGGAGGGCTTGAATTTCTCTCCCTCTTCCTCCCTGCACAGCTCCAATGTCCGAGTGCTTGGAGCAGTGTTGAAATCCTCCCTACGGACTCAGCAGTTCAAGTCAGATCAGGTCTTTGAATATGGCCCAGAGGAGACGTCTGTGGAGCCGAAATTGATATGTTTAAACGTAAGAGACAATAATCATTTCTTCAAGTATAAGCTAAAAATACCCGGAAAAAAATGGAATTCATAATGGAGATTTTAAAGATCTGTGACACACCAGAGCCTGCACAAGGGTTTTAATGAGAGAGAAGCCAATTTAATTGGTCAGTGCGAGCAGATGCTTTGCTGGGTGAGTGGGCTACGAGGTCTCACAGCCCTGGTTAACGCCAGGAGCATCAGCCCTGTCCTCAACATGGCTGTGACAAGCCCGTGTCACAGCAGCGCAGTGTCAGAACCAGGGAACCTCGGTAATCAACGTCTCCACGGTGTCAGATCACAGAGCCACGGGGAGAGAGCACTAAAAGGAGGAGGCAAAAGCTGACAAAGGAACATTCCTGAAAGTAATTGCAGGACTGACCATCTCCTCTTGTCGTTTGCTTCATTATCACTCTGGGCATGAAGCTGAACCAGCCTGTTAAGTTTTAACGCTGCGTTAACAGGGAGCTGCCGAGCACCAGGGCTCAGGTTTACAGGCCTCCCCTGTGAAAACTCTTCTGCAGTGTGTGTCACCGTCCTAGGAAAGCCAGGAATAACTTCCGTGGCCCGTTCAATTACAGACACTCACACCCAGCTCCCTCTCCTCGTGGCACAGCTCATCAATCAGGGCCTCTGTCACTGTGTCTCTTCTCATCGCAGTCACCAGAAGGCTCTGAGCTCCCTCCCAGTCCATGCGACATTTACTGTCAGGGGCTGTCAACACCAAGAGATTCTCCCAGGGCCTCCGAGTTCATCACAAAGCAACAAGATCTATCCCCAAAATGCGCTCCCAGTTCCAGCTCTGGATTACAGTGACTGACTGAGGGGCTTTGCAGCACTCAGGGAAGAGTGAAACAGCAGCACGAGCTGCAGCTCATGCCCAAAGACCTTTGTTTTCTTATTCTCTTGTTAGAAAAATACAACTGCTTTAAGAGAGGTTTCAGGCTAATGATTAATTAAGCTTCCTCAACACCATCCCTTATAAACTTATTAAGGGAAAGCTGAGATTGTTTACTTGGAAATTTAGCCTTCCCATCTTTAGCATTGATCCTGCCTTCACTCTCTGTTTAACAACACAGTGACCTAGTGGAAAAAATTTATAAAACTTAATAAATTGCAGTAGGCAATATTGACAGAGTGTGTATATGCACATTTGGGTTTGTATGAAGTATTATAAGAAATCTAATAAAGTAAAACAAACACATTTGCTTTGTTTGTGAGCTGTGAAACAAGATCCCTGTAATTACAATGTTTGAAGCATACTTGGTCAAAGGGGTATGGTGAGATTTTTGGCCGTATATTTCTGGTTTGAGATTGAAGAACAACTATTGTTTATCAAGGGTTACATGTTGCACAAAACTGCTTTGCTCAAGATGCAGAAAAATAAAAATGTTGATGAAAACCTAAGTTAGCAGAAGACCTCTATGAGACCAGAGGAACCAGCACCCAGAGAATAAAGTTCCAGTGGCAAATGTGTCTCGAAGAAACAATGAAGGACTTGGAGATATGTTCATTTTGCCTGACCTTTAAGGGGGAATGGGCCTTAATGAGTGTTTAAACCAGTGACTGAAAGAGTGCTTTCAATTGCAAGGTTTTTAGAAGACCATAGAATGTATACAGCCTTCTAGAACCTTGATGTCTATTTTTAACTTGCTTTCTACTACAAGCCTGGTTTCCTCTTCCAATCAAAATAAACATATTTCTTAAGGAGCACAGTACTTATTTCCCTAAGGAGCAAAGTATTTATTTCCCTAAGATTACCGTGGTAACAAATAGAGTTTTCTCAGCCTCTTCTGGTACACTCACTGTGCTCAGCCATGGATCACCACCATCTGAGTCCAACAATCCAGGCCATTTTCCATCCAATTTATAGCCCATTTACCCAATCCATACCTCACCCACCAGGTTGGTAAGATGACACTATGAGTGCCCATGTCAAAGTCTTGGTAGACTCAAGGTAAGCACCATTCACATGTCTCCCCTTGTTCTCTGAGCCAGTCCCATCATCAGGTTGTTTAGGCAGATTGTCCTTGTCAAATCCATTGTGGCTGTTCCAAATTACCTCTTGCTTAAAATAGTTTCCAGGAGAAGATGCACCATCACCTTCTAAAGAGCCAGGCTAAATCAAGTGGCATAGAGTTGCCCAATCTTTCTTCTTACCCTTCTTATAGAATCACAGAATGGTCTGTGTTGGAAGGGACCTTAAAGATCATCCAGTCCCACCCCCCTGCCATGGGCAGGGACACCTTCCACTAGCCCAGGTAGCTCCAACCTGGCCTTGGACACTTCCAGCAATAGGACAGCCACAGCTTCTTTGGGCAACCTGTGCCAGGGCCTCACCACCCTCCCAGGGAAGAATTCTTGAATAAGTGTCTGGTGTTTGCCCTCTTTCAGTCAGCAGAATCCTCTCCCAATTATTGTGGCATCAGCCACTTCCTCCAGCACCCTCGGGTGCATGGAACAAAATCCCACCATCAGCACCCAGAAAAGCTGCACTGACACACTCTGCACCTGCAGCAATTCCTCATGGCTTGTCACCTCTTCCTTCTCAGTGTCCTTCCTACTCTGCAAGGACACAAAACAGCTGAGCTGGTCAGACCCCACAGTAGCCCTCGCTGACCATCCTCTTGCTTTAGCCACTCTCTCTTCAACATTTACTCCTTTACCCCCGTTACTCCACAGCAGCTGATACCTCTGGGCTTTGCCATCTCAGCTTTGTCTTGCTGTGACAGTTCCCTTCACAGAATCACGGGATTCTAGAATGGTTCAGGCTGGAAGGGCCCACAGTGGATCACCTGTCCCACCTCCCTGCTCAGTCCCAGAGCACACGGCACAGGATTGTGGCCAGACAGGTCTCGAATATCCCCAGTGAGGAGACTCCACACCCTCTCTGCTCTCTCTCCAGGGCTGGGTCACTGCCCAGCAAAGAAGTTCTTCCTCCTGTCCAGCTGCAACTTCCTGGGCATCAGTTCCTGCCCGTTCCTCTTGGGCCATTGCTGGGCCCCCCGAGCAGAGCCTGCTCCATCCTCTGCCCCCTCCCTGCAGCCCCTGACACCCCCTGGGGAGGGCCCCTCTCAGGCTCTGCTCTGGAGGCTGAACAGCCCCAGCTCCCTCAGCCTTTGCTGCTCCCAGAGCTGCTCCATCCCTTGGGCATCTCCGCAGCCTGCGCTGGCCCCGCTGCAGGAGCTCCCTGGCCCTGCTGTGCTGAGGAGCCCGAGCTGGGCCCAGCCCTGCAGATGTGCCTGGCCAGGGCTGGGCAGAGGGGCAGGATCCCCTCCCTGTCCTGCTCCAAGGCTCTTCCTGATGCCCCCAGGATCCCATTGGCCTCCTTGGCCCCCAGGACCCACAAGTCCTTCTCTGCAGAGCTGCTTCCTCATCCCTCAGCATCCCCATATCATCTTCATCTGAAGATTTTCCCTTCTGCAGTGTCAGACACAAACTCACCACTGCACCACGGACACTGTGCAGCTCCTGTGGAATCCTCACAATGTAAATCCAAACAGATCAGCTCTGTTGTTGCCTTGCCAGTTGCAGAAAAGACAGAGATCATCACTCATCAACTGGCTGGGGACTTAAAAAAGGAAACTAGGACTAACAGCCTTAAAAATACAGTGATTAGCTGAGAAAACCTTGGAAGAAGCAATACCAACAAATGCAGGTTCCGAGTTTGGAGCATTAATTAATGGTATCAACCTGATGAGCGAGAAAATTAAGGCAAGATTATATAGTGGAGATGCTGATATTTCTATTTTGCATGTAATTTTCATCCCCAAACAAACTGTAGTAGCTTAGCAAACACCGGCCTACTAACATGAGACAATTACAGACACATTTAGTAAAACAGGCAACTAAATTACTTTGTAATTACACTATTAAGCCAAATCTGGGGTGAAAAGGATAAAGGATTTGTGTCCCATATAACATCACTAAAAAAAAAATAAAAGCTGTGGAAAACCTAGAGAAACTTGGTAGTCTAAAGTAGGTGTTTAGGTTGATGAAGGAGAGCGATTATGAATCTCTGGGAAAGCCACACTTGAAGCTAAACTTGCAGCTATTGAAGCATAAACCACAGATAAAACTGAACAAGAACCCTGAGTTCATAACAGGAATTACCAGCACAGATGGTTTGAAAAAAGAAAGACCAAGAATTTCTGTGCCTCTGGAACAAAGAAATAAACAAGAAAGTGGAGTGTTCAGCTGGAATGAGCACGGCAATATTCCTACTGCTGAAGGAAACCACCAGGGAAGGAGGACATAAAGCTGATTTTTCCTCCCGCTGCCATGGCATGGTCTCCGTTGGGAACTCTGCCATCTCCTGTTGCAACACTGCTGGAACAAACACAGCACATAAAAACCAAGGGAGCCCCTGTGAGCACCATCAGCCACAAAGCCAGGCTGAATGGGACCAGAGGTGGGGGGAGATCCACACACAACCCAAACCATACCCACGCCTTAATGCATTTATTGCACTTTTCCATTCACAACTGAAACAAATGTTTTGCATTTATACCCATGTCCCAAATATAATTAATCATGTCACTGATTACAGGATGAGCAACTGATGGAGTTTCTGATCACACCTGAAATGACTTTCTTGTGTTGCAATCTCCCCTTGTCCGACTCGGGTGGAGCACCCAAACTACCCCCTGCTCTGCAGGTACACAGTGGGTGAGGAGTCACAGACTGGGTCAGGGTGGAAGGGACCACAGTGGCTCATCTGGTCCCACCTCCCTGCTCCAGCAGGGCCATCCCAGAGCACATGGAACAGGGTTGTGTCCAGACAGGTCTCGAATATCTCCAGTGAGGAAACTCCACACCCTCTCTGCTCTCTCTTGAGGGCTCAGTCACGTCACAGCAAAGAAGTTCTTCCTCCTGTCCAGCTGCAACTTCCTGGGCATCAGTTCCTGCCCGTTCCTCTTGGGCCATTGCTGGGCCCCCCGAGCAGAGCCTGCTCCAGCCTCTGCCCCCTCCCTGCAGCCCCTGACACCCCCTGGGGAGGGCCCCTCTCAGGCTCTGCTCTGGAGGCTGAACAGCCCCAGCTCCCTCAGCCTTTGCTGCTCCCAGAGCTGCTCCAGTCCCTCGATCAACTTTGTAGGAAAAGGCACAGTTTATTTGGTTTATAATCACAGGTTCAGGAATCCTTCAGCACTTCACACTACTAATGTGGTCCCTATATTTAAGGCAGGGCTCATCTCTGGGCTCAGAGTGTCTTCAGAGACACCCCAAAGCTGCAGGGACAACCTGGGTCCAGCTGGCTGGAAGGGCTGTGTCCCCCTGCTTGTGCTTTCCATGGGGTGTTATCCCCCCACCCTGAACTACAGGAGGTCACCAGGGACCTTCCCTGCTGTTGTCCCAAAACAGCCTCTTTCCCTCGGTGTGCAAGAGGTTGATCCACACATAGAGTGGAGGTATTTGATTTATTTACAGTTCTGCAAAGCAAGGAGGGGCTGAGTGGTAAATCCACAAAGTCAGCAGCACCACTACCAAAACTTTTCACTATTTTTATATTTTAGCAAACACAGGCATTCGTGTTTAATGGCTGCAAGTTGCGTAGTTCTCTTATTAATTGTGTTCTATTTTTTATTGGTTAATAATTCTCTCACTTCTCATTGTAATTAGTCCACATGCTCAGTCTTCCTTTTCTTTTGTTTGGGTGGGTTTCTTGGGGTTGGTGGCCATGAGATGGTGGTCACAATCTCCCCTCCAGAATTACCTCTAACGCAGTCGGAGCTGATTCAGCACAATCACTGAGTTGTCTCTATTAATTTCTTCCTTATCTTGGGGGTTCTACCAGATGTCCTTGTAGCCTGCAAATTCTGCATCCTCTGTGTCCACTCTCAGTGGTACATCCTTCTTCCCAGGCTTTGTTAACCTCCCTTAGGCCTGAGACCATTGAAACATGTCAAACCCCAAACCTTCACAGGGCAATTCCACCATCAAGTAATTTGTACTTCTAACACTTGGACATCACTTCGAGCTTGTGAGCTGCTCTATGGTTTGCAGACTAAATGTCCCTTTGATAAGGCTTGAAAGTACACCAAGATCAAACACCAAAAAACAGCCCAGCCCTTTTTAAGAAAATTTTTTAACATTCCACATTTTGCAACAATACGGCAAGACCCTGTTTCACAAACCCCCTTCTGACCCCCTGTAACACTCTGGGCAAATTGTTAACTATTTCTGACTTTTGAGATGCCAGCACCATTCACAAGGCAACTCTACCAACAAGAAATTTGTTTTTCGAACACCTGGGCATCTCTTAGAGTTTGCTGGCTGCCGTTTCACGGGTTAAATCTCCCTTCTTGCTCAGCAGGCTTGAAAGCAAACAAAGACCAAACACAAAAGAACACAATTTCTTAAGAATTTCTTTTCAATAGTCCGCATTTTGCAAGACCACGACAGCCGCCCTCGGGGCCCGCTCCGGCCGCGCCCTCACGGCCCCTCAGCGCGGGCCTCCCGAGGGCGGGGGGCGCTGTGTGCCCGCCATGGCGGCGGGGCCGCTCTGGCCCCGCTCTGTGCCCGCCCGCCGCCCATGGCCCCGCCGCGACCCCGCCGCCCTCACCCGCCGCTCGGCGCCGGCCCCGCGCGGTCCCCGCGCTCCCCGTAGCCCCCCGCGCCGTCCCCCCGGCCGCTCCCCCGTCTCTATGCCCTCGGCGGGGCGGCGGGCGCGATGTGGCGGCTGCTGCTGGGCCGAAGCTGGGGCCGCTGCGGGCCGACCCCCGCCCGGCCCGCCTGCGCCCCCGGGCTGGGCCAGGGCCGGGGGCACAGCCCCGAGCGGTGAGTGCGCGCCCTGCCCGCGGCTGGGGGGCCCCGCGCCGCAGCCCGGCCTCACGGGGCCCGTGTTTGTGGTTGTTCCAGGGCGCCCGCGTGTGAGGATGGCCCGGAGCGAGGAGAGAGGCGGCAGCCGCTGCCCCGCCTGGTGCCCCGCTACTCCGTGCTGGAGGCTGTCACCTGGGTGAGGAGCGCGCCCTGTCCCTGCCGGGGACACCCCGGGGGTGGGAGCCCCGAAACAGAGCCGGGAACGAGGGGTTGGGTGGAAGCGGGCCGGGAAGAGGGATCGGGGCTGTTTTCCGTGATTTTGTGTGTGGTTCTGTGCAGGGAGCGCTGGGCGCGCTGCTCCTGCAGCTCGTCAGGCAGGTGGCGTGGCTGAGGTCGCTGCCGGACGCGCGGAGGGAGCGGAGGTGTCCCTGGCTGTCCCCGCTGCCCCCCCAGCACACAGGTCAGCTCCCGGGGGGTCGTGGGAGGCAGCCGGGTAGAGTTTGTGCCTCGTGGTGTGTTAACTAAGGCTCAGAGGGAGCCGGGAGAGGCTGACAGATTTCAGGCTCTCTGGGAGGAGTGAGGGCTGGTATCTGCCAGGGGAACCTCTGCTTCTTAACGATTTGGTGCAATCCCACTTTGTTTATTCTTTTGTTAATCCCTTACCTTTGTTTTCCGCCCTGAATTCCTCTCCATGAACTCTCCTCCTGCTTGGCTGTGAGGACACTAAGTAGATCCGGTGTTGTTGCCTAAAGCAGACAGTTTTTGTGCTCTGTGTTACAGTGGTGACTGAAGCCTCAAGCAGCTGTCCCAGTGAGCAGCTGGGGTCCCAGTTCCTGCAGAAAGCAATTCCAGAGGCCACAGCAGAGAATTCATCCTCAGGCATCCCCTCAGGGCAAGGAGAGAGCCAGCCCTGGGCAGAAGTAGGTATGTGCAATGTGCTGCAGGGCAGGGTACTTGTGGCAGGAGGACTTTGGAGTTTCCCCAAGGCAAAGCTCGAAGCCAAGGAGTGTGTAGCCACTTATTGACCCTTGAGGAGACAGGTGAGAGTGGGAACACAAAATTTCAGAGAGATGAATCAGGAGTCCAGAGACAGGAGGAAAAAGTTCTCCTGAAGGCAGTGACAAGCCTGTGCTGTAGCTGCAGGTGACAACGGCTTTGCCTACACTGCTCTGCCTTAGTGGCCTGATTTTAGCTCCAGTTCTGTCCTTTTATTATTGTGGACAGATGTCTGCAGCCAGAAGGATTCAGGAGGATACTGCACCACTGATCTGGGAGACTTGTGTACATGGTGTGAAACTAAAGGAATTATTTCCTTCCTGCAAGATGAGGATGTATCTCTGAGCGCTTATGGTGTAGATAAGACAGTGGAAGGAGGTATCAAAGACATTATTAAAATGAGTTTTATAAAAATAGAAAGATATACTCCAACAAAATTGAAGTGTGTCCTACATAGGAAATTCAAAGTCACACCAAGGGAGATCAGATGAGACCTACAGCAGGGCTACTCACTAGATATATAAATACTAATGATGGCCTCAGGAAAGTTGTTAGAAGCAGGAAGGCTGCTGGAGCAGGTAAAAACGGGGACAACACATGATCGTGGTGTAGAAGAGGCACATAAGAAAACCAGCCAGGAATGTTGGCTAAATCATAGAATCACAGAAGGGTTTGGGTTGGAAGGGACCTGAAAGATCATCTCATTCCATCCCCCTGCCACGGGCAGGGACACCTTCCACCAGCCGAGGTTGCTCCAAGCCCCGTCCAACCTGGCCTTGGACACTTCCAGGGATCCAGGGGCAGCCACAGCTTCTCTGGGCAACCTGTGCCAGGGCCTCCCCACCCTCACAAGGAGGAATTTAAATAATGAAGGTGCTGCAGAAAAGGTCAGAGGTGTTCCCAATTTTTTTGTTTTCTTTCAGAATTTTGGCTTTCTTCTGTGCTCATTTAAGCTCTTGCCCATCTCTGCTTATCAAACCTTTCACCTGCCAGAGGTTACCATTCCCATCAGTTGGCAAATGGAGCATTTTGTTTCCATGTCTCCTAATTAACTCCAGGAAAACAGCCAGGTTAATTTACCTAAACTGCCAATTAGGCTGTTTAACCCATCTGCTTTTGCCTGGAGCAGATTAAGAAGCACTCAGACACTGCCAGGTGACTGGACACGGACCTCTGGGAGGAGTGGTGGGAAGAAGTGGAGACAGCAATGCCCTCACTTGGCACAGCTGAACGTTCCAGAGTGAATGTGTGTCTGACAAACAGTTTCCTGCTGAGAGTCAATAGGAAGAGCTTTTAGGCAAACTGATAAACTGAACAGTGACAAGTCACTAAGGCCACGTGGTCTTTGTTCAGATGTTCTTCAGAAGCTGTGAAATGGCTGAGCCTCCAATGATGATCTGTAATCCTGTGCTCAGATCTGCTCCATGAGCAGAGGAATGAGCACTGACAGATTGGACTCAGGCTTTTAAAAAGAGGTGGGTGTGTGTTTGTTTGAGCCACAGAACTGCAGAAAAGGTAATTCTAATTTGATGGAAAATCTGATAGGGAGTAGAGGTGTCAGATACCAGGATGAGATAGATACCTATGATGTGCTGAATAAAAGATTTTAGAAGGATTTAGGAAGCCATTTCTCAGGCCAACTTGTTCCCCTGCAGAGACTTAAGAGAGTTGTAAATCTATTAAGAGTTCTTTGGAGAAGTCAACAGGCATGTGGAGCAAGATTATCCAGCTTTTAGCTTTCTGAAAATGTTTCAGACAGGACCTAAACCAAAACTACCTGGAGAATTCAAGATGATGTGAGGGAATACGGAGGGGCTGCTCTTAAGCTTGTAACTCCTAAAAGCACAAGGAATAGTTTTCACCATGCAGAGCTGTTCCTGGTGAATTCCCCACAGTCCTTTGTTGAAACCTGTTCTGTTCAGCACAGTCAGCAGTGATTTGGAAAAAGGAGGTGACAAGTGAGACGACAGAAGCAGCAACTGGTACAGAATTATTCAGCACAGTCAAATGTGAAAGTCACAGCAAAAGACTGCACTAGAACTAAACCCAGGGTAATCCCAAGGGGGATTAAATGAGTGTACACAGGGGAGTGTGCTGTAAATACACGTGCAGAATGAGGAGTGTCAAATTAATAATTATGTTGCAGGGGGAACACTTGAAGATGTGCTTTTGATAAGGTTAAGTCAGTGCTCGGCAGCAGTGAGGCCAATTAAATGTTAATTATGGTAAAGGAAGGAGCTGAGGACAAGGCAGTGTCGTGGGTTTGTGTGATGCAGCCACGTCTTGAACACTTAAAGAAAAGACACTGAAAAACAGGGACAAAATTGGCAGAGAAAAGAGTGACAAGGAGACAATTACATCCAAATAGAGACTGACTCTTCAGCTTAAAAAAAAAGAAGTGGCAAAGGGTGTGTTTGCTGCTGCTCTGTGAAACTAGAAGCGTTGAGAGAAAGTGAATGGGAACAATATTTTTCATAATCCACACAGTAATAGCAGCACAGAAGTGGACAGCTAGCAAGTTTGGAAAAAAGCAAAAGGCAGTAGATGCTCGGCCAGTGCACAGGTAAATTGTGGAAGTCATTGCTACAGACCAAAGTACAAGTGGGTTCCAAGAAGTGATTAGGTAAAATTGCACCTTCAAATTAGACTTAATTGGTCCAGCCAAACCTCCTGCTCAGATCACAGAACAGCTGATTGCTGGAAAGTTCTGCCAGGGAGAGCGTGACTTTATAATCCCTGTTCCTTACCCTTTCTGCCCAAGCAGCTCCAACTGTCAGTTGTCAGAGATAATATATGTCAGAAATAATTTGATTTTGCTCAATACATAAGTCCTCAGGTTCCATTGCACATTATGCTGTATACCCATTTTGTGGGAATTTATTGAGAGAAGTCAGGGTGAAGAGATTTTGTAATTTGCACTGAAGAGCCTGAAAAATTGCATAGTTTTGCCATGTGAGAAGTCCTGTGAATCTTTCCATGCAAAGCGATCCCTTTCTCTCAGAATATGTTTTGCTTTCTACAGGAAAACGTAAGCAAGGTATAGGATTTTTTTTTTTCCTGGTGCTTAGCTCCTGAAAGAGGGTGAGGCTGGCAAAGCCAGAGTGTGGCAGGAAGCTGGGGAGAGCAGAAGGAGGGGAAGGACAGACGCCTGGCAGATGACGCAGAGGAATCTGGTGGCAGAGCCTTGCCATGAGAGAACAGATCTCAGAACTCTCAGTGGAGCAGAATGTACCTTCCCTGCCCCAGTTTGCTGTTGCCAGCAATGGCAAAGGATCTTCTGCAGAGAATTCCATGTCCTTCCCCTTTCTCTCAGGGTTTCAGTTCATTTCCAGACCTGCTGGTGCTGCTCTCCATGTGCAGAGACAATCTGCTGTTGCTGTCGCTACCTCCAGGAGCAAAGATCTGGGGGATGGATCCCAACATTCCAGCCTTGCAGACGAACCATTCCACTTTTAATGTAACAAAATGCCGTAGAATTTATTGCTGCAGTGTGTTTTAAAAGAAAACTTTGGGAAATTAACTTAAAAGTTGCTTTAAATAACACTCTGGCTATTGCTATCAGCAAGTCCTCAGCTGTATGTTTACATCCTTTTTTTTTTTTTTTTCATGCAATTCCTGCCTCACTTGAAGCCTTTTTGCTAGAAGTTAAAGGCACAGAGTGAGCAAGCAGGTGATTACAGCCAGTCTCAGTGTTACAGCAGCTGAATGCTGCCCTGGGGAGTTGTATTTTACCCCTGGCAGAACTGTAAAATTCGTTATTTCAATTCCAAGATTACAGACATTGCAAAAGTGTGTTTTCATTTCAAAGCACAATGAAACCAATTGGAAACACTGAAATTTTCCATGAGGCAGAAATGCTGGATTTTGTCCAGCTCTTGTTGTGACTTCATTCTCATGAAGCCTTTGGATGTTTTGGGATGAGCAATCTAGAACTGTCTCTGAGAAGATTATTAATTCCTCATTTGGAGCTAGATGTGAGCAACATTTCATTAGTCCAGGATGAACAGTGGGGAAAGGCAAAAATATTTATTAACTGCTGAATGTGTGAGCGTTGGGCATCCAGAACACTAAAAACAGGATGTGTAGTCATGTTACATCATAGCATATGTTTGTAGAAGTAGAAATAAATTGCACAGAAAATTCCAGCTGTGGAATTCCCAGCTTTTGCACGTCCGACCTGAAGAATAATTTAACGTGGTCCTGTGTGAACAGTATAGCAGTGGGTTTGTTCAGAGGCTTGGAAGTTCTGCTGGAAGCTTGAGAAATAAGAAACAGTTGGGTTGGGTGAACTTGTATTAACTAATGCCAGGTTGAAGTTTAATTTCAGCTGGTTGTCTCATTCTGCTGAAGGGATTCTTTGCTGCTGGGGGTGTTCTTGAAGAGTTTTGATTTGAGGCTTGCCCAGCCTCAGAGGTGAGTTCTGAGGGAATTCAGGCACAGGTTGCCCAGAGAAGCTGTGGCTGCCCCTGGATCCCTGGAAGTGTCCAAGGCCAGGTTGGATGGGGCTTGGAGCAACCTGGGCTAGTGGGAGGTGTCCCTGCCCATGGCAGGGGGTGGAACGAGATGATCTTTCAAGTCCCTTCCAACCCAAACCAGTCTGGGATCCTTCAGGAGATGGGGCTGGGTGTCAGGATCAGTTGGTTCCTGTGTTTTCTTCCAAATGCTCTCTGGGAGGGGTAACCCTGCTCTGGGGAGATCACTGGGGTTTGAGTGAGGAGGGGTTTCCAGTGGGAGAGGGGAACAAGGTGGTTCTGCAGGCTGACAGAATTCAGAATTAGTGGCTGTTTATTTTTCATGGTTTAATGGTTTGCCCAAATTACAGCATGCTTTCCTCTGATTTAGGAGTAGATATCTGTGCAAAATGTAAGGTTTCCTAAAAGCATGGAGGTACTAATGTTGTTTAAACAAGTACTGGGAGAATTCTTAAACAGACAGATTTTTTTTCATGGGATTTGCAGTTGTATATGTGGCAAAAACCCAAATTACATCACGAGGGAGATACCTGCACAAGAGATAGAGCCTTGCAGTGAGGAAGATCAGATAATTTGGTGCCTGATCTGAAAATAAATGGAAAGCACAACTAATAAATTCACAGATTATGCTACTTTTGGTGGAATGATGCATAGAAATCGTGTTTGCCAGAGCGATGTTGCCTGTTGGGTGAGTGGGGCTTGTTCAGATAAAATACATTTTAATACAGCCAGAGGGGAATTGTTTGTCTGAGAATAATGAGGCTGCAGCTGGCACAGAGGCCACGGCTTCCTGCACATTGTGACATGGTCCAGGCACTGCAAGGAGCAATCCTGCCTGTTGCACCCCTCATTCCTGCTGCTGTGCTGGCACAAGTGCTTGAGTAGCCAAATAGTGCCAGGAATTAAGGAATCAGGCCCTAAAAGGACACTTTTTTTTTGCTTGTGTTGGCTCCCTACTCTGCAGCTGCACAGCTTGAGGGGGGACAGGAGGATGTGGGGAGGGCACAGTGATCCAGGGTCCAGCACCTGGTGTTAAATGTCCAGTGGGATCCAAGGGGGGTTGGGGATTCAGGTTAAAAATACTTGGGGGGATTTCAGGTTAAAAATACTTGGCCTTGCCCATGCTCTGTGTGGAGGTCACTGTCCTCTTAGAGGAGCTGGAGTAAAATGCCTGTGTAATCACTACCAGCACAATTCTGTGCCCAGCAAGGTGGCTTAGCTTGTGCTGGAGATGCCTCTGTTAGATAATTCTGATTGAAACTGGGCAGACAGTGGCTGGACACGTGGTTGTACCAGTGTATCTGAACTGATAGAGCCCTGAGCTGGGGGGGATAGGGAGGTGATAACCAGAGCCTGCATCTGATGCAGCCAGATAACGTGTCTGATCATCCCCCTGCATCCCCTGGGAAGAAATTACCTGGGAAAGGAGGTAGGGAGGCAGGAACCTCAGCTGAGATGCCCTGGGCATCACAATGGGGTTCCAGTGGGAATTGGAGCACAGTTCTGATCCGTGCAAACCAGGCAGCTAGGAATTTGCATGTCCCCCTGTGACACTAGTGAGAGGGTCTGTACTTCAGTAACAATGCTCAAAATTCAGGAATAGCGGCAGAAAGTCATAAAATTAATCAACTCTGGCAGAAAAGTACTGCAGTTAAAAGACATGAACTGCACAGACTGTTTAGAATCACAGACAGGAATCAAGAGGGGTTGATTAGTCGTGTCAGGGCTTTCAGAAGGAGGAATTGGCTTTTTAGTAAAGAGGAGAAAAAAACCTAGAAGAGCCAGTGCCTGGGAGCAGAAACCAGTTGTATTTTAATTTGAAAGGAAGCACAGAGGTTTGAAGCAGCAATTGCAAGTTAGTGGAACACACTTTTAGAAGAAAGGGGAGATCCTCAACCTTTTGGTGTCTTCAAACCAAAGCCAGGGCCTTTCTGGAGGAGCTCTGTAACCAGCTGCAGCCACAGGGCTGGATTCCTGTGGCACGTGGTTGCTTTGCTCCAAAGGTCAGATGGGTTGGTGTTCTCTCTTTTTTAATGTCCCTGACTGATGGGAGATCAGTTCTTCAGGAAAGACCTATGGAATAGAGAGGATGAGAAGAGGCAAAGATACAGCACTGCTTAACCTTGCTTTTTTTATCCTGTGTTTGTTTTTTTTATGTAGGGGAGTTCCAAATCCCTGCAAGTTCCAGTGTGGGGCCTCTTCTCCACAGTGCAAAGGTATTGTTTCATTGTTCACACCCTCTATCTGCACCCTTCCTGAAGGAAAAAAACCCAGGGCCACCCCAAGCACAGCCTGAGCAATACACTCACGAACATGACTGTTTTCTGGAAAAAGAAAGGGAGATGTGATATGCTGCCCTCTACTTCAGCCAGAGCAAAGTTCCAGGAACTGCACTCTGGCATCCCCATCCTTTCAAGTATCTGTGTAAAAGGGCTGCTGGTGGTGAACCACTGAAGGAAAATGGAGAAAACCACCAAACAAACAAACAAATAAAACCCCTCCAAAGAAACCTAATTCAGCAGCACCAGTCTGTGCTTGTGTATTTGCATTTTGATGCAATCTTTCACTAGGTGTTCCTGTGCTGTTCCTGTTTTGGTTTTTACCAGACAACCCAGGACTGGAGAAGGTGGTGTCATTCCAAACACTGCAAATCAGGGCTGGCTCTTGTCTGTTGTAGAGGGGCTTGAAGAGAGTGCATCATCTTGAGATCACAAGGCCATAGATTATGTTATTGTTCTTGTGATTAAACCTGCTAATTCCTTGCAATTCACAGTCTTAGATGCAGATAATTCCCTGTTTTAATCAGTCAGCTGAACAATTGCTCAAGGACACTGGGAGCAGAGCAGAGGTAAATTTAGCATTTAGCAGAGTAGGTTCCTGAAAAAGGCACCAAAAAGGCTTTTCCTTGATCTGCTGAGGGGGTGAGCGTGGATGTGCCCGTGCTGGGAGGTGCCAGTGGTGCAGGGCTGCAGGAAGGGCCTGGAGCAGGGAGGGGAGCCCCGAGTGCTGGCTCGGCAGTGGGGCTGTGGTGCTGAGGGGCAGTTCCCGTGCAGTGAGCGCTGCTGCCACTCGATGGCACTCGGGGTGTGCGAGCTGCGGGCCCGGCTGAGCCTCCTCCCACCTCCCGGGGCCGTGCTGGAGGGAAACACGCTGTTCGTTGTCTCTGCCGGGCAGGGTTGCATCCCTGTGCAGTGTTCAGGAGGGCTGGGCTCGGCTGGAACTGGGGAAAGCACGGACAGATATTGTGAGCGTGTGTTGGCAGGGACTGTGCTGTGGGCATGATGTGGGAGAGGGAACAAGGGGTAAGGTTAATTTTGGAGGGGGAAGTTATCACAGAACAAATGTCCTGAGTTGGAAGGGATCCACAAGGATCATGGAGTCCAACTCCTGGCCCTGCACAGACACCCCAACAATCCCACCCTGTCCCTGAGAGCGCTGTCCAAATGCTCCTGGACCTCTGTCAGCCTTGGTACTGTGCCCACTGCCCTGGGGAGCCTGGTCAGTGCCCAGCCACCCTCTGGGGGAAAAACCTTTTCCTGAGATCCAGCCTGAACCTGCCCTGACACAGCTCCAGCCATTCCCTCCATCCTGTCCCTGCTCACACAGAGCAGAGATGGAGCTGCCCCTCCTGAGGAAGCTGCAGACTGCAATGAGTAGTATCAGGTATTTGCTGAATTCTGAAAGATCTGATGATGTCCGTGAGGCTGCACCAAGCTCCCTGGCCAGAGGGGAGGTGAGCAGTGTCCATAGAGCTTCCCTAGGTAGATGGCTGTGTAGGACAGGGAGATGTCTTTTGTGGACACATGACACCAGATGACATCACCCCCCTGGTAACTGTAATACAGCACAAACGGCTCTCACTGCTCTGTTTCCAAGCAAGAGTCTCCTGTAGGGTTGATATGATTTTGCTGCCTTAACAGCTCTCTTCTTTGACTCCTCAGGGTGACCCAGCTCAGCGAGGGCATTTAGAGGAAGCCGCTTTCCAATTGCAGCAGATTTTCCGGATTGATATTTCCATTGCCTTGAATATCCTCGGTAATGTGGACTTGGGTTTGTTTTGCCCTTAAACCACAGGTTTCTCATTTTGGAGGACCTCCAAAGCGTTGCAGGTCTTGTGTGAAGGCAGAGATGGCATATACCCAAGCTGAAGCCTCCTTTCAGCAATTTTAACTGTGCTCCAAGAGATTTACTGCCCTATGTCCCATCCTGCCACCAGATTTATATCAGCATATTTCAATCCAGGCTTGGTTGAAGCCTGCACTCTTGTCCTGACATCTGTAGTGGGAAATTAAGCTATCTCTGTCTTTTTTGCAACACAAGATGTCACATCCTCGTATCCTTTTTTTATTGTATGAGCTCATGGTCTTTCTGGCAAGCTGAAAAAGCAATTGCAGAATTGCAGCTTTAAGAAAGGCTGAGGGGAGATGCAGTGATCTAAGTCCCTGCCCCTATATACAGCACTAGTTGCAGCCCTGAAGAGCAGTGTGAGCCATACGCTGTGTTAGCCCATGATCCCTCTTTGGAACGAGGCTGGAAAAATCCCTAAAATGCAGCATTGCTGTTTTTCTTGTAGAAACTGTGGAGTGAGGATTCTTAAGCCAGCTGGAAGTGGCCCAGAGCCCTTGGCTTGAGCCAAGGAAGGCTCAGTGGCTGAGGGGGAGGTTGCTGCCTTCGGGGCTGAGTTGTGGCCGTTGCGTTTGCCCTGTTGTGACATTGTGTTCTCCTCAGGGATCGAGAGCATGAGGGCAGGGCACTGCAGGACAGGCTTCACCTGCTTCAAACTGGCTGCTGATCGAGGCTACAGCAAAGCCCAGTTCAACGTGGGCCTGTGCTATGAGCATGGCAGAGGCACAGAGAAAGACCTGGAAAAGGTATCCACGGCTTGTGGGGTTGTGTGTGTGCAGCACAGATCAGGAGAGTGGTCTCTGTTGGGTGCTCAGGAGCTTTTTCCTTTGAATGGGTGTGACAGTCATGGAATATCCTGAGCTGGAAGGAACCCACAGGGATCAAGTCCAACCCCTGGCCCTGCACGGACACCCCAGCAATCCCACCCTGTCCCTGAGAGCGTTTTCCAAACACTCCTTGAGCTCTCTCAGCCCTGGGGCCATGACCACTGCTCTGGGGAGCCCGCTCCAGTGCCCAGGCTCTGAAGACTTAGTAGAAACTGCTGGAAATAATATAAATTGTGGGTTTGCAGAGCTGACTTCAGTGCCATCGATCTCCTCAGGGATGTGCTCTGAGATCCCCTTTCCCACAGCTTCTGAGGGCTTCTCCAGGTGCACAGGCTGTGCCACCAGCACCCAGGAGGGCACCAAGGAGAAACCTGTCATGTTACTGTATTTAAGACACCATTGCACATCCGAGGGCTTCCTAAATCTCCAGTTTGGGAATGGTAACTACAGCCTGCCACCTAGTGCAGGCTGGCTGCAGCCAGCAGCTCCTGGAGCTGGGAAGAGCTGCAGAAGCAGCTTCTTTTGAGTAATTGTTGGCCCAGTGCCACCCCCTTCAAGTTGGGGAGGTTTGAGTAGAGCAGGCAGGGTGGTTCCAGGGCTCTGGGGCACTCACAGCCCCCTGTCTGGTTTAACCAAGCTGCCATTCCTCAGCAGGGAGGGGTGGGAGAGCTGGGGGGGGAACCATGTGCAGCTTATGATGGATCTAAACAGGAGTTAAGCTTGACCTGCCCAGAGAGGGGTCACATCATGTTGCAGGGCATGTATTACCTGGCTCCCACGGGTGGGTTTCTGTCTTTGCAGGCAGCTCTTTATTACTGCCACGCTGCCAGCAGCTGCCACCCCATGGCCCAGTACCGCTATGGGAGGTACCTCCTGCAGCACAGCCCTGGCCAGCAGTGGGACAGGCTCCAGAGGGCCCTGACGTTCCTGGAGGGAGCAGCAACGGCTGGGATCACAGAGGTCAGTGTCTGCAGCCTGGGGGGTCACAGGAGAGAGCCAGCAGAGAACCCTGACTGAAGGGCTTGAGCCACAAGACATCCTAGAAAGTATCGTTTGTGGGACTAGAAGCAAAATTCTTCCAACGTGCTTATCCCTGCTCACAGCAGGGGGCTGGAACTAGGTGATCTTTAAGGTCCCATCTAACCCAAACCATTCTGTGATTCTCTGATTATATATTTATATTCCTGACAGTGTCTGAGAGACAGCCCTGCCTGCACATGGGAGCTGGGAACCAGCTGTATCAGCACACTGAGTGTCTGTTTTTAATGTGGCTCTTAGCTCAGAGCCCTGGCTTAAGAGAACTGACCTACAGTTGAAAACATAGCTCAGTGTTCCATCTCCTCTCAATTCCAAGTGTTGCTTTGCTGGAGGAACTTCCACGAAATGCTTGAAGTGAGAACAGATCCTTACTTTGTAGCTGTGACTTGGCAATGACTCATCCCTGTGGATCTGTGTACCCTGCCCTCCTTTCCCTCTCTCCAGGAGATGCATTTAGGCCCATGTGCCATCTTCTGCTGGGAGTGCCAGTCGTGCTGGCAATGCCTGTGCCTCCTGTGCCACCCTGTTCCAGGAAGTGCACCTGCTGGATCTCATGGACAGCTCACGAGTCGGAGCCATTCCCTGGCTCTGCCTCCCACAGTGCAGTTTGAAAGGATATTCTGGTTTTTACAGTGTTGGGATGGTGATGAGAACTGTGTGTGTGGTGGACTTGATAGATAAATGGGATTTCTTTGTGTGTTTACCATGTCAGGCTGATTTTTCCTAGGACAGCCCCCCTTCTCCCAACAGGCTCTGCAGCAAGCAGGGTCCTTGGGACACTTGTCTTGCCACAGCATTTGAGCAACTTACAAAATCAGCAACAGAACTGGAGTAATTAAGGAGAAAAAAGCTGGCTGATCTGTACCCTGTGTGGTTTTGTTGCAGGCACAGGCTTATCTTGGAGTGTTCTACATGAGGGGGCTGCAGCCCCAGGAAAAGAGGGGTCTGAAGTACCTGCTGCTGGCAGCAAACAGTGGTGTAAGTAATCCCTCTGTAAACTCTGATTGTCCTCAGTTTGGGATTGTTTCAGGTTACAGGTGGCAAATTCCAGGGCTTCTTGGAAATGGGAGCAAGTGTCAGGATTTTACTGCACAGTGTGAAAGGACAGAGGGGAGTCTTGGTGCATCTTGGAGAGGAAACAGGCCCCAGGCACAGACCCTACAAAGCATGAAGGTAAAGACAGCCCTGTTTGGAGTTCTTAAAGCACCTGCTTGTATCCACCCAGCAGAATGGGACATGTTTCCCATTATGGAGCATCTGCACCCTCTTCAGTCAAAATCTTTCATTACTTCATCATTTTTAGAACTTCGTTGTGTCTGTCTCAAATCCGTTCTTCAAAATTGGCCCATTGTTTCTTGCCTTCTGTAGAGAGGATGAAAGGACTATTTCAGGATTCATTTGTTTCTTCAGGGACCTTTAACATACTTAAATACTTGACTCTCCTTTCACCCTCCCCCATTATTGCAGTTTCTGCTCACAGGTCATGTTGTCTACATCTCCAACAATTATCTTGCTTCCACTTTCTCCAAGTGACCCAGGCTTGTTTTCTTTGAAGGGCAGTGCCACAGTGTGGGCACAATGCTGCTCCTGAACCCTCAGCAGCACTCAGAGGAGCACAAATGTGCTATCCCACGTCTTGCAGCCACGTTTCTGCATCCCACAGTTCTGTTTCCTTACAGCACTGCCACGCTGTCCCCTTGTTTTCAGCTGCATTGTGAGAGCAAGTTTTTTTCTGAAGAACTTGCTCATTTTAACTTCAGTTCCCACGGCTTTTGTGCAATGGAAAATAATGAATAGCCATTCCCTGTTCTGCTGGCTAATAGTTCTGGTTGTGGTGCCCTTTAGTGTGTCCTCTCTGAGTCATTTCTTTTGCAGGCTGCACAGCTCTGGTTTAGTTTGTCTCCCCGTGCAGTTATGCTATTTTACTTTCCTTGTCAGCCTTCTCTCTATTTTTCTAATTCTCCTTTGACCATTTTAAGATGCTTGGACTAAAATTGGACTCAGGATGGACGTATGCCATGGATCTCACATAATGAGATCCTCTGCTTTGTTCTGTATTCCCTTCTAATAATTCCTAATACTCTTTGCCCTTTTGCCTGACACTGAGCAGTGATTAGATGGTCTCAGGGAACTATCACAGTGTGATATCACAGATTTCTTTCTATAAGCACTACTTTGCATTTGGCAATACTGTTTCTTTTGTGACTCTGTTGCCCACTCTTAGTCTTGTGAGATCTTCTCTAGTTAATTCTGTATAGTAAGTTTGACCACTCTGAACAACACTACATCACTTGCAGACTTTGCCACTTGGGTTTTCACCCTCTTTTCAGAGTGCAGACACTGTCAGATCACTGGTGGGACTAGGCCTGACCAGCCACAGCAGCTCAGACATCCTGGTACACAGTATCTAGTTCTAAATCTGCTAAAGATCTCTCAGAAGCTGCATCACTGGCTCCTTTCTTCCAGCCTGGAGTCAGATGTGTGTGCTGCACAATATCACACTGATTTATTAAACAGATGATTGTCATTTACTGGTAAGCCCTTAGCAACACAAAATCTGGCAGGTACCCCCCAGGAGATCAGTGTTTGGCATGTTTTGGTCACAGCCATGGCAGTTCTCAGACCCCATCCACCCCTCCCCATCTCTGGTTCCCAATGGATGCTGGCTGTGGATGTCCCAGAGCCTCAGCTTTCAGGGCCTGGGCTCCTTGGGGTGGAACCCCACACGTTCCCCTGCAAGAAGGGTCCATGGGTGTGTTCCTTTCCCACTGCCCTGGAGTATGAATTGGTGTTTAGTTGGTTAAAAGGATGCTGGGTACGGGTGAAACAAGGACAGCCCCGTTTAGTACAACTCCAGAGAAAGGCACAGGAAGTCCTGGATTCAGTGTTTCCCTGGTTGTTCCTGGGTGCTGCAGCGAGCAGGGAACTCTGACAAGTGTCCTTCCAAACACTGCTCTGCAGAGAGCTCTTTTCTACTTTGGTTCCCACTTTTTATCCTCCCTTATTTCATACATGCAGCCATAGAATATCAAACCCGTGTTAAAGAGTGCTGTGGAGAACTGAGCCTGACCTCCACATTTCCAGGGATATCTCAGTCACTTCTGCCGTGCTAATTTGGGGATCTCCTCTCCTGGCAGCCTCGTGTCTGAGGTGCTCATCCGGGGAGAGGTGGTTGGTGCAGCACTTCTGATTGAACCCTGTCTCTTGTCACAGCTGAAGTGCCAATCCTTCAACAAGTTTATCTCATCTCTAAAGGAGTTTATTGCTGTCATAAACTGAGACTTGCAACATTTTGCAAAGCACCCACTCACTGAGTTCTTTACTTGCCTCTACCAGCTACGTCCCAGACAGCAACACTTGCAATATGTTCTTTTCTCGTGGCTTTATTAAAAAACTTGCTACTTGATTTTTCCCCTTCTTTTCTTATCCTCTCCTTTTCTTTCCTTTTTTTTTTTTTTTTTTTTGCAAAGCCTTGTTTAGATCATGTTTCTGGCAGTCATACTCTTCAGGTTGTGCAGCTGGAAAGGTCTGTGTGACCACTAGCCCATGCAGTCTTTTTAATGTCTTGATTTCCTGCCACCTGAGACCCTTTTCTTCCCATTGGATCTCAAAGATAAAGTGCACAGTCAACACATAAACATGGCACAGGTTTGGATTTGGCTTCACTGATCCATCTGCAGCGACACCCTTTAGTTTCTAGTTCCATCTTACCCATGTCTGAGGGGTTCAGGTGCTTTCTCTCTCAGTGTTTACTTGCTTGATTTCATTTCTGCTGCTCGAGATTTCTTCTGCAGTAGCATCAGGTGGGGCTGAGCAGGACAGTGCAGCACTGGTGTGTTAAGGGCTGCCAGGGGGAATCTTCCAGCCCTTGGCAGCAAGTACCTCTGTGGCATTTGTTAGTTTTTACAAGATTTCAGTGTGAACTGTTGCAGGGCAGTCCCGGGGCGTGCTCGGAGTCTGGGTGGGATCAGGATGTGGGTGCAGCCAGGGCTGCCCAGATCCTCTCAGCTCTGACCCCTGAGACAATCAGGATGCTCTGCAGACCCAGCTGTTCCTTTGTTCCCCTGACACAGACCTGAGTGTTGAAGGGAAATCGGTGAAATTAATTGGAAAGGGATGGGAAGGAGCAGAGCCAGAGATAGCTGGGGGGAAATTCTGCTTTGCTGTGTGCTCGGAGGAGGGACTAAAATACTAAATTACTGAGGGATAGAGGGGTAAACTTAAGAGGGTGACCAAAGATAGAGCAGTAAACTTTAAAAAAGGTGTTAAAGACTCTGTGCTCTCCTTTCCTGTGCTGTTGTCACTTCTCCTGTGCTCTCTCCTGTGCCAGGATGCGCAAAGCAGGTACCACGTGGGTGTTTGCTACGAGCAGGGCCTTGGGGTGCAGCAGAACCTGGGAGAGGCACTGAGGCACTACAGGGAGGCAGCTGCTGCTGGGAACAGGCACGCCCAGGAGAGACTGAAGCTGTGGGAAGAGGAGCTGGAAGGTACCACAGGGTGGTGGAGGGTGTGGGCCTGCAGGGGGACTGACCCCATAATAGTGGGGCCTGTATTGCCAGAGGAAGGGTCACATAGGGCCATGGCACTAAGGAGTTCTTTTGACTGAAGGGAAGGGACTACTTTTCCTTTTCAGTTGTTTCCACTTCTGACCAGCTCTTTCCAGTCCAGCTGAAGTGGAGAAGCCATTCCCATAGTCTGATGTGTCACAGAATCATTTAGGGTGGAAAAGACCTCTGAGATCATTGAGTCCAACCTTTCACAGGTTGGATGGGGCCCTGAGCAACCTGGTGTAGTGGAAGGTGTCCGTGCCCATGGCAGTGGGGTTGGAATGGGATGATCTCCAAGAACCCTTCCAACCCATTTTGTGATTAATATCTCGTTTTTCTGTCCTTTCAGATGTGGCAGCAAAGCATCCATTCCCTTCAGGAATACGAGCCTCTTCCTCAAGCCCCAGTTTCTGGGCTCTGGAGCCTGTGTCTGCAGATCTCCACAGCACCCAGCCAGGATGTGCCCTCACCCTGCCCCACTCTTGGAGCACAGACAGACTCCATGTGATGCTGCTGAGCAGTGCAGGATGGAGCCGTGCCTTCGGACACAGGACAGTGCCACTGGAAAGGCAGTTCTGGGAGCCCCACGGCTGCTGTTCCTAGAGCAGGCAGTAAGTGACACCAGCACAGGAGAAGGCAACCTTTAGTCTGTGTGGGGCTGGAAACCCTTAGTCTGTGTGGGGCAGGAAGCAGACTGGCAAGGATTGGAAAGGGAAAGCTTCCTGTTCATGAACAGGAGCCATTTTTAAGTCTCAGGGGTTTGAGAATAAACTTTGTGATATTCCTACACCACCATATCATCTGATCCTCTTACCTTCCAATACAAGGATGTTGCTTTATGCACCTACATTTCTGTATAGAGCAATGTATAGACTCATGGCACAGGTTGCCCAGAGAAGCTGTGGCTGCCCCATCCCTGAAGTGTCCAAGGCCAGGTTGGACAGGGCTTGGAGCAATCTGGGATGGTGGAAAGTATCCCTGCCCATGGATGAGCTTTAAGATCTCCTCCAACCCAAACCATTCTCTGCCAGCGACCATTCACTGTGATGTGATTTGGGGTTATAATTCCAGTAGCCCTGCATGTCCTGCACAGTCCCCCAGTGAGGTTTACAAGCCACCATATGGTGATGTTGGCAACTAACCCTGTGATGGGTCTGGCCCACACTCTCTGAGGCAATTTGCTGTCTCTTGAAGGCAAGTTCCCACAGTGGCTCTGCTACCAGCACAGTCTGAGCTCAGCTCTACGTTGCCAATTTAATCTGCTTCCAAACCTGTGCAAGCAAGAGAGTGAATTCTCATTATTAGGACACAGGTTTTTTGGGATATGACCTGTACCAGTGAGAGTGACAGCTGCCCTCAGCCATCCTGCACTGGGCCTTCAGTCCCCAGTTGTCATTCCTTCAGCCCTGGCAGTGAGCTGCTCCCATGGGTACCACCCTCTGAGTCACAGTGAGCAAGGTTTGCTTCAAAATTTATACTGGACATGTTTGCTGAGCACGCCAGCTCGTTTCCAGTCAGTGAATAAGGGATGGTCCCAGCGGGAAGGCACCACTGGCAGGCAGCAGCAGGCAGCTGCTGGGATAATTCCTTCCACTGGGGCAGCTGGATCCGGAAAAAGGCATTTGTCCACACCAGTTTAAACTGGTTCAAGGGCATCTGTGCAAACTGCCCAGCTTCCTGTGGCCGTGGTGCTTGGTGCTCTATGGATGAGGCTCTGGAAAACAAAGGCAATGGCCCCATCCTGAACTTGCTGTGGTCTCCATTCAGCAAGGGAGGGGCACAGCTAGCCCTCAGCACATCTGATTGTTCTTCTAGTCTGGTCTCTCTGCTCAGACCAAGCTTTCTTCGACCATTTCCTTTATCAAGCAGGATACAATTAGCAGGAAATTCCTGGGGTGGATTTCCTATGCTGTGATAACCCACAGCGTGCTTACGCACTGGGCAGCTCGGGGCAGGGGCTGGGGGGTTGAAAGCAGGATCAGGAAATTGAGCCAAGAGGGAGGAATTTGTCTCCTTTTTAATTTGCTTATTATAAGGTATTTCGGTGTAAAGATTGTCCTTTAACAGGCACATCAAAGCAACTCTGCAGAGGAAGGTGTGAGGTTTGTCCTCTCCGTGTGCTCCTGAGATGCTCCCACAGGGCTGCATCTCCTCAGTCCCAGAATGCTTCCCTTGTGGTTTGCACAGCTGCAGCTCAGTTGGAATTTGGCTCCCTGTCATTGTTTTGGTGCAGGAACCTGTTTTGTTTGTAAAACAAACCAGCAAGAGATTTCTGTTAGCAAACCCAGGACGAACCCATCCGTGTATAGATGCCAGAGATGGGCTCATCTGTGCAAGCATTTCGGAGGCTCCAAACACAGCAGTGGATATTTTGGGTGTTAAACAGTCCACCTGGGGAAATCTTACTCTGTTGCTCTTGTCATTTGGTTCCAAGAGCAAGAGGAAGGGATAACTTTCTCATTTACTCTGCTGTAAATGATCTGTATGATTGTCTGGTGCTGTGTATACACCTAAAGCTGGGAACTGTCACCTCCAGGTGCAGGGAAAAGAACACGGGTTGGACACTGTTGAGATGGTCAAGGATCGTGGTGCCTGTTCTTTTTCAACTTAACAGCAAAATGCAAGCCAGAAATATCACCCAGAGACCCCTGATGTGACAGCAAATGAGCAAATCTGCTTTGGCCCTGTACACATTGTGAGCTGGGGTGTCTGTGGTGAAGTCAGAGCAGTGTTTTTGCTGTGAAGATGTGAAGGGAAGCAGGCAAAGTGGTGAGAGCAGTGCCCTGTGTCACCAGTGACACTGCAGTGCTGGCAGGGAGGTGATGCTCACCCTCATTCCCATCTTTGACCCCCCTCCCACCTACACAGCCCCTTCTCCAGCATGCCCCAAATCTTTTCTGGTGTTTTATACCATAGCTGGAAGGCACAAACTCTGGTACAGGGAAGAGTCCCCCGTGTGTGCAGGATCCAAAATCCCTTCCCTGCCATCCACACACTGCTGGGGAGCCTGTGGATGCACTGCAGCTGCCTTCCCATTCTCTGTGAGTGCAGATCCGCCCTGGGGAAGCACAAACACCTGTGTGCTTCCTCCTTTGTTACCAATATCTTAGTTTTCCCACCCATGCAATTATCCCAAAACTGTCTTACAGCTCACACACAGACAGATCAAAGTGAAAACCCATAATAAGGGTGAAGCTGGAGACTGAATATTTCAAAACAGTGTTTTCACGCTTCCCTTTTCCCAGGTTACCTTTGGCAGACTCCAGCCATCTGTTGTCTGCTTCTGGATAAGGACTATGCTCCAAAATCCAATGGCCTCCAAAGAGAATGAAATAGAACAGAATCATTAAGGTTGGAAAAGACCTCCCAGACTGAGTCCAACCTTTGTCACCACCCTGTCAACCAGACCAGAGCACCGAGTGCCACATCCATTTGTTATGAGGAAGGAATTTGTGAGCACCTGGTGCAGCCGTAGGAGAGATGCCAGTGCTGATTTTGGGGTGTTTAACAAAATGCAAATTCACAGTGGTAGAACCACAAAAGCTGGAAGGATCAGTGGGAGACAACAGGCACATCCTCGCCTCTCCCAGCTGCCATTCCAAGCTTCCTGCACGTTTGTCAGCTACACTGCACCTTGTTCCAGAGAGGATAATGTTAGAAAAAAAGAGTTTTATTTAAATAACTGAAATCCTGGAGCCCAACTCTGCAGCACATGTCAGAGTCCATGACAGGTATTTGAACGTCCGTGGTGCACAGTCTGATCATGTGGACGTTTCTTGCTGTGATGTTGTTCCAACAACCCCCATCCCCTCAAAGCCTGTCCTGGGAGGAAGGGGTGACCTGAGTGTGCTGGGAGGCTGGAAGGGGAGGAAGGCAAGGACAGGCAGGTAGAGGGCAACTAAACAAGGTGAAATCAGTGATGGAGAAAGTTGATGGGGTGAGGCAAAGGAAGGACCATGCCTGTTGTGATTGTCTAGACACGGGCAATACAGTGATCCTGCTGGAGCCCACGTGTGCACCCAAAGCTCTGTCTGACTCCCATCTCCTTCTCACAGGCACCAGCAGAACCTACAGAACAGCAGCACTGTCCTCCAGCCCCAGGCCCTTCCCACGTGCCGACAGCTGCCGCAGGAGCCCCGCGCCTGTCTCACTGTGGACTTGGACCTTCTGGGACAGAATCATTTCAAAGAGGGTGCTCATCTCCGAGAGGAAGGTGCTGGTCAGCCTCGTCCCAGCAGCGCTGGAGTCAGCCCCAGCACCTTTGCCAAAGGTCTCAAAGGTCCTTGGTTTCTCCTGCCTTGCAGCCTCCTCCTCCTGAGAGGAGTGGGGGTTGTCGGGGGAGAAGACGTTGTCCTTGTAGCTGCTGGTGAGGGGGAAGGAGAGCCGGGCCATCCACGCTGGGTCTGCAGCTGTGAGCCTCTTGAGGGCCAGCTCTGAGGGAGACAGGGAGCAGAGGAGACCACAGGAGAGAAGAGAGGAAAAAAAATCAAATAAATAAAATTATTGATTAATGAGAAGATCTGAAATCACTGAGAGAAGTAATTGTAAACAGGTCTAGAGAGAAACTACCAAATCATACAACCCAGCAGCTTAGTAAAACCAAGCAAAATAGAACTGGTTTAAAACTATTGGGGTTTTTTGTTTTGTGTTATTGTAATAACCATTAGAATCACTTTGCTTCCTCATTTGTTGCAGCCTGGAGTGGCACTTCACTAAATTGTTAGCAAAGCCAGAGAGAGGGAGGGTTTAGGACTGGCTAAAGGGGAGCTGACAATGGAAAGCTTGCAAGGGGGAAGTATTGGACACAAAGATAGTGGACTTCCCTTCAGGGTCACTCCAGGGGGGAAATTTGCTGCTAAGCAGGCAGATTGAGACTGAGAAGAAATGGGTTATTGTGAAAACAATAATAGCAGAATGAAATTCTGGATTATAAAATGCACAGCTGGGTGGTTGAGCACTAGTAACAAACAATTGAGCTATAAAGTGGTTGTTCCTCGATTGGAAACAGCTGAGGAGCAGTGGGAGCCTGGGCTGGGGGTTGGGGCAGGCTCCTTAGTGCACCAGTAACGTGATTTTGTCCCAGAAATGGAATCATCCAGTGTGTTGGTCAAGGTATGAAGGCATATCCATGGTATTGTTACCGGGTCTGGCGAGACATGATTAGGAGAATTACACACAAATCTGATTATCCATCCAGGAGAGAGGAGCTGGAATGACACCAGGGCAGGGAAAACTCTGGGGATGAAAGCAGGAGTGATCCAGGACGACATGATGGACACTCCAAGAGTGGGGGTTACTGCTCCTAAGGAAGCAAGTGCTCCCCAGGGCCCTGCTGCAACCTGCCACTATTTTGAGGAGACAAGCACCGGCAAAGGAAATCTTTAGGCTTAAAATAGTGCTGGCAAAAGAAGAAGTGGTTACAACTGTCCATGAATAAACATCTCCTGGAAAAGAAAGGAAGGACCCCATAGCAGGGAGAGCCTGGAATAGCTTCCCCGTCAGACGGCAGGAAAGGAAACGGGGGTTCTTGTTTTTTGAGGTAGTTGGTAAACAAGAGTCCGTGCTGAGGAGCACAGAGCTGCCTTCCAGCCCCACGTTGTTCCTTCCCAAAGCATATCCCAGAACCCCTGGGGGTTGGAGGCAACCACCTGGTTTGTGAAACACTTTGAGAGCAGTAAAACAAGTCACGGGTGTCTGGTAACAAAACACAGCAGTCCCAGGGTGGCCAGAGCTGGTGTCACTAATAATTGTGTGGCTCTGACTTGTACAGTGACCTCTGGAAGGAGGGTCTCCATTCTGATGCAGTTATCCTGCTGCTTCCAGAGGATAATCAGTATCCTCTCCCAGCCCGGGACACAGGGTCCCCCCCCAGTGACTGAGACAAGGCTCCTTCCTCAGCCAACCAGTCCTTTTTCTCTGAAAAACTGCTTTCCTAGCGTGGAATGGGGGTGAGAGCTGGGACTCAAACCTGGTAAGGAGAGAAGGGCAAGTACCTCACTTAGGTTTTTGTTTCAGATGAAGCCCCAAAATTCTTTTGCGTTGCTTCACTTCCAGGATTTCTTTCTGCAATCTCAGTACTCTTTCAGTCACAATGACTGTTCCTTAACACATCACCCAAGAGTGCTGCAGCCCCATAGTTTTGCTCTAAAACACCCAGTTTTCTCCTCCCAGTCTGCAAGAAGCCACTGCATTCCCTGAATATTTGGATGCCTCAGCTCTGGAGCAGGACACAACCAGTCTGCTCCCTGCCAGGAGAGCCACGGCTCCGTGGGCTGATGGTCCTGTGGCCATGAAAGATTTTGATTAGGTTTGTTTAATTTGACTAATAACTCTTTACTGCCTTGTTTTAATGGTGCTTTGAGAGCAGGGGTTGTTTTTATCATCAATAAAGTTCTATCTCTCATCTGCTGCTGGGAGAGGCTGTGCTTGGCTGGTGGGGGTCGGCGTTAACAGAGGGGGCCGAGTTCATCCCGCAGCATAAACAACCCCAGAGCTGCCTGGGACTGATTAATCCCACAGTTCCTCCTGCTGGGAACAGCACAAAGGCCCAGACAGCCTCAGCCAGCTGTTAGGATACTCCTGAGCACAAGCAAAGCTTCCTTCCTCCCTCTCAGGATGCAAGTCCACTTCTCTGTTTGTGTTTGGGAGAGGAGGAAGGAGCCCGGCAGCTCTGGCGTCTGCGCCCTGTCGCCTTCTCGGGAAGCTCTGGGCTCATGGTGAGGGTTTTTCACCACTGGAACAGGGCAGCCTCCTTGGGAATGGCCAGCAGGATGCCACATGGGCACAGCCTCAGCATTCCCTGCTGGCATTCACTGAGAAATGGAACACGGTTCCTTCCCAAAAAGAACCAACTTGACATTGTCATGATGGGGAATCGTGCTCTGCAAACTTGTCAGGGTCTGGATGAAGAGTCCTGGATAACTTTGGACAAGGGCATGGAGTGATAGAACAAGGGAGAACACACTGACAGACAGCAGGGTTAGATGGGATATTGGGAAGAAATTCTTCCCTGTGAGGGTGGTGGGGCACTGCCCAGGGAAGTGGTGGAATCATCATCCCTGGAAGCGTTCAAAAAACGTGGATGTGGCACCTGGGGATAGGGGTTAGTGGTGGACCTGGCAGTGCTGGGGTGGTGGATTCAATGGTCTGAGAGGGCTTTGCCAGCCTTAATGATTCTGTGAAGTTCCAGTACTTTGGCAAAACGGTTTTTTCCTACCAGATCCAAGAGTGATGTGAGATGGTATTTCATGGATCTGCCCCACCACAGCATGGATTTTCTAGGATGCTCCTTGTGGGCAGGACTGGATCCAGACAGAGATCACTTTAATGGGATTGGTGCCTGTCAGTGCACCATGAGATGCACGTGGGCTCCTGTTCACTCCCTGCCCTTGGCTGCAGGACCTTTAAATCCAAAAACCTTTCAGCTCTCATTTCACCCAGCCTTTCCTTCATTTACTCCTTACCAGAACAAAACAGCAGGAAGGCAAATGGGGAGAAGCAGCAGGTTCTCTCCCTAAGGAAGAGCACCAAAAATGCCCAACTCTGGAATTAAAACCACCCCAGCAGCAAACCTCAACGAGTTCCTCTTCTTCCACAATGAAATTTCTGCTACAGGACATGAGTCAGCCCAACTCTTTCAAATTGAAATGCCAGTAGAGGAGATTTTTAGAACAAATCAATAAAAGGAACATGTAGAAAATGTCAGGCCCAGATGGTATTCACCCCAGAGAGCCAGAGGAACTCAGATATGAAATTGCCTGGTTTATTAGCTGCTGTTGGTTAACTACTGCTTCAAATGAACAGGGATCAGAGGAAGGGAAGGAGAAATTGTGACAGGAGTTTTTAAGTGTGTGAAGGTGAATCTGGTGCAGGCAGATTCATAGAAATCCTCCTGTGCCTGGCTCAGCACAGGGACAAGGAGGTGCTGTTCCAAAGGGAACCAACGTGACACTGTCAAGGCAGGGAATTGTGTTTTGCAAAATTGTTGGAGTCTTTGGAAGGGCTGGATGAAGAGTCCTGGGTGACTTTGGACAAGGGCATGGAGTGACAGAACAAGGGGGAATGGCTTCAAACTGCCAGAGGGCAGGGGTAGATTGGATTTTAGGAAGAGATCCTTCCCTGTGAGGGTGGGGAGGCCCTGGCACAGGTTGCCCAGAGAAGCTGTGGCTGCCCCCGGATCCCTGGAAGTGTCCAAGGCCAGGTTGGACGGGGCTTGGAGCAACCTGGGCTAGTGGAAGGTGTCCCTGCCCATGGCAGGGGGTGGCATGAGATGATCTTTAAGGTCTCTCCCAACCCAAACCATTCCATGATTCAATTCTATGATGACAGAGGACACCTGAGCTGGTGGAAAAGCACCAGCCAGGCTCTCAGGGACCTGAGCTGTCCCTGAATCAACAGCCAGGGACTAATGTGTGTTAAAAGCTGGGAAGTGAGGGTAGGAATAATTAATCTTCCCCACCAAGAGAGGTCATTAGCAGAGTCCCAGAGTGATAAATATCATCACAGTGATAAATGACATAGAGAAGGGGACAGTGTTGGTGTTGACTCTACTGAAACACCCAAAAGCAGAGGGTTGTGAAGGACCTAATAATGCTGAGAGCCATGAGTAACACGTGCCTGGTGGACTTCTGTGTCACCAACTGTTGGACAATTGTCCCAGGGAATAACATATGTACTGATGACTCTCCCACCATGCAGAGGAGGGGTTTGGGAGTCACCTCAACAGTCTGGTGACAGAGCTCATGGGGAGCTTGGGCAGGACAGGAATGAAGAACAAACCAGAAAACCTCCTTATACCCCCAGTGGCCCCTAAACACTGGACACAATTCTGGTCACCACATCTTAGTAAAGAGACACTAAAATTAGCAGCAGGTTGGTCACCGGAGATGAGACTGGATTAGAGGAAAGGGGAGCCTGATGGGGCTTGACAAGGACAACTCTCCACCTTTCTCACTCTGCATGGACTAGGAGACCATGAAAAGGAGGGGCTCGGGTCAGGGTGGGAAGCAGATCAACAAGTGCAATGTTAAACTGGACTTCACCCCTACACAACAACAGAGCTCAGCCTCACACACCAGCTAAACAACAGCAGAGACATCCACAGGAAAGGAGATCTTCCATAAACACAGGAACAAATCCAACGTGAAGCTCAGCAAATGCCTTTTTGCTGGGCACTGCCTGGTACTGAAAGCCTGGGATAGTCCAGCCATGCTGTCCCAAGCATCTGCCACTGTCAGAGCCACTCCAGGAGACGAGATGTCCCCAGGCCAGCCAGTTTGACCTCCTGAATGGGGTTAGTGTGTTATCTGAGGAGACCCCAGTGCCGTAACCCCCACCAGCCCCAGCGTGCTCCCAGTGGCGAGGCCACCTCACCTGCCTGTGGCTCCAGGAGGGTCTCCAGCTCCTCTCCCACCAGCTGTGGCACCGAGAGCTCAAAGCCGCTGTCGGAGTCGCGGTCCTCGGCCTCGCTCTCGCCGTGCCCGCTGTCCTTCGTGCTCTGGCAGTCAGTGTCCAGCCCTGCAGCCCTGCCAGGGGACACAGCACCCGAGTCACTTCAGCTCCCACCACAGCCCCTTGAAGGTGTTTGTGTCAGTCCCCCACAAAATGACCCAAGGAGGGGGTGTGGGCACCCTCTCAGAACCGAAGACACAGTGATTTCAGTCCCCACTAAAAAATCCATTTGGGGGTTGTTTGGGTTACACAAGGGGCTGCTATACATTTCTTCCCTGAGATGGGGTTTTGTTCTTCTTCAAGGAGATCATAGAATCACAGAATGGTTTGGGTTGGAACCAACCTTATAGCTCATCATAGAGACCTTCTGCCGTGGGCAGAGACACCTTCCACTAGACCAGGTTGCTCCAAGCCCTGTCCAGCCTGGTCATGAATACTTCCAGGGCATATCCATAGCAAACAGGGAGCTGGCTCCTCCCTATAAATTCAGAGGAGCTTCCCACCTGCAGGACCAGGTGAGGAACATCACAGCTCTGACCCAGCAGCCCTGGACCCACTGTCCCTCCCTCTCCATCCTCAGAAGATGCAGATGAGAAAGGTGGAGAAAGTTGTGTCTGCCCATGGCTTGGGCAGGTGTGGATGGGAGGACATCTGGCATCTTCAGGAGTGTTCACCCAGAGATGTCAACAGCATAATTTAATGGGAACACCATGAAGTTTGGCTCTGGGAACATCTTTGGCACACAGCTGGGATATCTCAGTTCTTCCATACCTACTGGCATTGTTTCCTTCTCTTGCCTCCTGGCACAAGGAGAGGTGCCCCAAATTCATGTCAACAGTCAGCAGCATCTCTAAGAAAGTGCCCAAAACCATGGGAAAACTCATCCTTGTACTGCTGCCTCCAGAGCTGGGACCCTCTGTGCTCCTGAGTGTCCTTGTCCATTACACTGGAACCCACTGGTTCCCTTACATTGTCCATTACACTGGAACCCCTGGCAAGGACAGGATGGAACTGCCAAAGGTGCCCCAGGAAGGAGGCCAAGGGCAGTGGAATACCAACAGGAGCACGGCCATCCCCTGCAGGGAGGACCTACCTGCCCAATCTCAGGGCGTGAGGCTTTGTGCTGCCCTCGGAGGCTGTTGGGGTTGGTGAGGCTGAAGCAGAGGCAGCAGAGTCACGAGGGAAGGGGGTGTGGGAGAGGGAAGGGCCGGGATGCAGCCTTACCTGCTGCCGTTCTTGGCCGTGTACTTGTTTCCCCTGTAGTTTGTTTTGGGCTGGAACTGGCCCTGGTGCAGCAGGGAGAGCAGCTGGGAGATTTGCTGTAAGGCAGGAAAAGCCTGTTGAGCCCCGGCGGTCGCCACTCAAGCTGCTTCCTGCCAGGACGTCCCCGCGGACCCCCCGGCCTTTTTATAGCGTTTCCTCCTCCTGCAGATGGTTCGGCAGCCCCGGGCAGGAGGAAAAACAAGCGGCCGGGAGCCCACCTGGCCCCCCTGCGCCATCTGCCTGCCTTTCCCTGCCCACACACTCCCCTGGGAACGGGAGCACGGGACTGTCCCCTTCTCCCTGGGACAGACACCCTCCCTCCCAGCTCCCAGGGTGTTCTGGTGAGCGTGGGGAGACCCTGCCCGTGGTGGGGTGGATGTTCATCCCACCCAGCACCTCTGCCCAGGGCCGGGGAAGGAGACCAACCAACGACCATCAGGGTGCACATTCCCACCACCCCAGGGTGGGCAAGACTCATGAAAGGAAGGACTGGAGGGGTGCACAGCTCTGAGAATGCCCAGGGCAGCTCTCACCTGCACTGGGGGTGACTCCATGGCAAACTCCCCTGTGGGGCTCTGCTCTGCCAGGGCCACCAGCGACAGCCGCACCAGGCTCCGGAGAATCTGCTGGTGGGGCTGGGGCTGCCCGGGCCCTCCAGCACCCACGGGCTGCTCGGGTGGCAGCTGGGGCTGTGCCATGGGTGGCTTCACCAGGCTCTTGCTGTGCTTTGGTGCTTCCGGGGGGCTCGCGGCCTCTTTCCCCAAATGTTTGGGTCTGTGGGGCTGGCAGGGCCGGCGCTGCAGGATGGGCAGCTCGAAGGTCTCCTGCTGCTCCTCTGAGTCTTTTTGGGTCCTCTGATTTCTCAGGGTCCTGTAGAGAGTGGGGGTGAGGTGGAGGGGAGGCTGTGGGTAGCCCCCTGGCACAGGGGGGGCTGTGCCAGGTGGATCCTCCTGGCAGGGCTGGGGGGGCTCAACCTCCCGAGGGCGGCCCCGGAGCAGCGGGATGAGATGGATGTCAGTCTTCTGGATCTGCCTGGGCGGCTTCTTGAGCTGCTGCTGCCTGTGGGCATCCTCTGCCTCCCTGCAGTTGTAGGCCATGCCATCCTTCTTCTCCTTCTTCCGCAGAGACAGGGTCAGAGCCAGGAGGAGAAGGCACCCGCCCAGGAGAGCAGCCAGACAGATAACCACCACCACGGGGAGGCTCAACCACCCGGGGTCCTGGGCTGAGATTTTGGAGAACGCCCCGTGATGCCGGAAAACCAAGCGGAGCCGGGCCAGGGTGTGCAGGGGGGTGTCCCCCTCATCACTCACCCGGACCAGCAGCTCCCGCTCGCTGCCGGCCAGGCTGCTGGCATTGCTGGCATTGAGGAAGACCTGCCCGGAGAGAGGGTCCAGGATGAAGAGCCCAGCATCATCCCCCCCCACCAGATCGTACCGGAGAGCCCCGTTGCTGCCAGAGTCCACGTCCCTGGCCACGATGGTGAAGAGGAAGGGAGTGCCAGCACACGATGCGAGTGTTGTGTTGGTCTCTGCTGCAGCCCCTTGGGTGCTCCTGTTCCCAGGGACCACCCAGAAGCACCCTGTCTCCACACTGACCAGGACAGAGAGCGTGGCTGCACCTCCCACCAGCGCTGGCATGGTGATGACGGGTGCGTTGTCGTTGCGGTCGAGCACGGCCAGCCTGATGGAGATGTTGGATGCCAGCTTGGGGTGACCTCCATCCTCCGCAGTCACCAGGAACTCCAGGCTCCTCACCTGCTCGTAATCAAAAGCCTGGAGGGCAAAAACATCCCCAGTGGTGGGGTCGACTGAGACCAAACCCGAAGCAGAGGAGTCCGGGATGCTGTAGGTGATTTTCCCGTTGAAGCCCAGGTCGGGGTCAGTGGCACGGACGGTGAGCAGGAAAGCAGGTGCTTCGCTGTTCTCAGCAACAGCAGCCTCGTAGGTGGCCCTGTCGAAGGCTGGGGCGTTGTCGTTGACATCGCTGATGCAGATGGTGAGGTGTTTGAGCACGGCCAGGGACAGGTCCCCCAGGTCCCGCACCACCAGCGTCAGGTTGTACTCGGCACGCAGCTCCCTGTCCAGCGCGGCGTTGGTCATCAGCACGTAGCTGTGGCTGTTGGTCCTCTTCAGCCTGAAGTGCTCGTCCCCTTGGCTGAGGGAGCAAAGCACTTGCCCATTGCTTCCTGAGTCAGGGTCACTGGCTGTCACCAGAGCCACGAAGCTGTCCTTGGGAAGGGCTTCGGACAGCACAGGCACCCGCGCGGCCCAGGTGACGTGGACATCGGGAGCGTTGTCGTTGACGTCCAGGACTTTGACCAGGACCTTGCAGTGTGCTGGGATGGGGTTGGCACCCAGGTCCCGGGCCTGCACATCCAGCTCGTAGGTGTGGGTTTCCTCGTAGTCCAGAGGGTGCTTCAGGATGATGCTGCCCGTGCGGGCGTCAACACTGAAGGTGCTCAGCACCTCGGGGGGCGCGTGTTTGCTCAGGCTGTACTCGATCTCCCCGTTGGGACCCTGGTCGGGGTCAGTGGCCGTGACTGTCACAAGGAGGGTCCCGGGCAGAGCATCCTCCCGAACCTCCACTGTCAAGGAGCTCTCTGCAAAGATGGGGCTGTTGTCATTGGAGTCGAGGACAATGACTCTAATTAAAGCAGTACCTGATTTTGGTGGCTCCCCGTGGTCAGTGGCTGTCAGCTCGAGGTCAAAGGAGGAGTGCAGCTCCCGGTCCACTTCTTTAACCACGACGAGCTCCGCATGCCTCATCCCATCAGAGCTGGAGATGACCTCCAGAGCAAAGTGCTCACTGGGGGAGAGGGCATAGGAGCAGAGGGCATTGGGGCCAGCATCAGCATCCAGGGCTCGATCCAGCGGGATCCGTGTCTGCAGGGACGCGCTCTCCGAAATCTCCAGCTCCAGCTTGGGCGTGGGGAACCGCGGCGCGTTGTCGTTGACATCCAGCACTTCAACCTCCACGTGGATCAGCGCCAGGTTTTGGGCAGCCAGCACGTCGAATGAGACCCAGCAGGGATCACTGTGCCGGCACAGCTGCTCCCTGTCCACCCGCCCAGCCGTGCTGAGCGCCCCGTCCCCGCTGCCCACACGCAGAGGGAACCTCCCGGGGGTCTCCATCAGCTGAAAGGTCTCCTCTGTGTCGCCGCTCTCATCCCCCTCAAAGTGCTCACGCAGTGTCCCAATGACCGTCCCCGGTGGCACCTCCTCGAACACCCGGTACTGCACCGTGAACGTGGCGACCTCCTGGGCGTCGGCGCAGAGGAACAGGTACCACCAGAGCGCCGGGAGCTGCAGGGCAGAACGGCCCAGCAGGAGGATGCTGCTGGCAAAGCCCAGTGTCCCCCTGCACCGGGGCACTGCCGGGGGCCTGCCCGCCCTCCGTCGCATGGCCACGGAGTCCTCACGGCAACCGCGAGTCCTCGGCATCCTCTCCCATCCCCAAGTCCCACAGGCACCGCTCAGTGGTTGGAAAGGAGAAGAAATCACAAGCCAGTCTGGTGGTTTTCCCCCTCTCTGCCATCACCAGCAGGCAGTGGGGTGCTCCCAACCCGAGGTGCTCCCCAGGCTGGAATGCTCAGCCCGGAGCGGAGGAACCGCCACCGGCAGCGTCCGGCCGGCTGGGAGCCGGGAGCTGGACCAGCCGACCTTCCTATGGAAACCACTCCTACAGGAAAAGGGAGGACCGGGCTGGTACAATGCTGGGGCGGGGTGGGGGCTCATGGGGCAGCACATGGCCCAGCTGGGAGAGGGGTGTGGACGTGCCCTCCATTCCCAACCTGAAGGGACCATCACCTGCCTGCTGCCACCTGCAAAATGCACTGCACTGAAGGTGTGACTCCTGCAGACAGTCCCTGACCTCCTATGAACCTCTTGTGCTTTGGGAAGAGGTCTGCAAGTACCAGCTGTGATGGACAAGGCTCCTGCATTGCCCCAAAGCCTTGCTCCCCACGCTGTTACATTTCTGACTTGGATTTGCTCTCATTCTGTCCAAACCCAGAGTGCAATCCCTGCTCCTTGCTCTGCCTGTTGAGGGCCCACATCACCTTTCCCAGCACACAGCTTTGGATGATGTCACAGCTTCAGTTTCAGCTGGACACACCAAATTGAGCTGATGAATCACTGGGAGTGTGGCCACAACAAACACAGGCAGGATGGCACGAGGGAAGGAGGGAGGCGCTGGCAGACATGAGCTGTGTCCTGTCAGGCCTCTCCCATCCCCTGCATCAGTCTGTCCTGGCCAGTCCTGTCTTGGCACGTGCTCCACCCCAGCCTGGCTCAGCACTGATTTCCCCAGTGTCACTCCTCACCCATCACTGATCCTACACCACCAAATCCCTTCTTGGCCTTATTTCAGCCCCTTACTCCCAGCCCCCCTTGGAGCAGCCAGTGTGAGGCTGCACAGCTGTTCCACCCATACCACCACATCTGGCCAGCTGTGCACAGCCCGAAGTTGTTCCATGTATTCCTCCTAAGCAGGGGCTGCAGAGCCCCAGTACCCCAAGCTGGGTTTCCTTTGGCCTCAAGGTGATTGAAGGCATTTGGGACAGGGAAGGTCATGTGGAATTCCCCTTGGCTGTTATGGACTGCAGAGCATCCTCGTGGTGTGGTTGGAGCCCCAACATCTTTGTGGCCCCCACATCTTCCAGGCAGCCTCCAGCAGCCCTGTGGCTGCCATTGGTGCCCTGTGCCCACCTTGCCCTCTCCTCCTGCTTTTCCAGCCTTGATGAGCACCCCCTGTATCACCATCCTATTCCCATCCCTCCCAGCTCCCCTCACTGCTCTGATTTTCCCAGCTGAGGTTCCCCATCACCTGCTTCCCTGCTTTCATCATTTGCCTTTATTATGGTGAATTTTAATGCCCCAACAAGCAGCAAAACCAAACCCCCCCCCCCGCCCAGTGCCACTGGCCTGGCTGGGTTTGCGCCATCACTCAGCACTCCGGGAGGAAGGGACAGTTCAGGGGGGTGGCAGGAGAGCTGGTGCTATTCCTGGGCTCCATCCCAGCTCCAGGTGACCTTTGCCAAGTCATTTCCCTGCTTTGTGCTGTTGCTTCCTCCCGAGCCGAGCACAGCCAGCCCCGGGCTCTCCGGAGGGATGCTCCCGCTCCCGGAGCTGCAGATGGAGCAGTGGATGTCTCCCAGCCTGTGCCCTGCTCTGGGGGGTGGAGGTGGGAAGGCTACTTCCTTCTGGGGGGGAGGCTTATCCTTCCACCTCCTTTTTTTTTTTTTTTTAATGCTTTCACTTTTCAGGGATGGAGAGGAGCAGAACCACATTGAGACATCACGAGGGAACTGTGGTGGTGCATCACACCCCAGAACTGGGGGAGTTCCCTGAGGAGCCCTGCACGGTGTATCCTTCTCCCATCGCCTCCCAATCCGTCTGGAGAACAAGCCAACCTCACTGAGTGCCCTGGGTGCACTGATGTAAACAGGAGGTGAATCCCCCCAACACCAGCACCCATGTGCTGACCCCACCCCGACACCCCAGCTGGAGGGTTCCCCTTCAGGCTGCTGCAGCCCCAAACTACTCCTTTTTCTCCCCAAAGGCAGGGACCAGGTGGGATTTTGAGCACCAGTTTGCTCAGCCACCCCAGGAAAGACTGGGAGGAGAAGTCACTGTCACCGACACAGGAGCTGTGACCCCCCAGCACTCTGCCCAGTCTGGCTGCACAGACACAGCACTGGTGACAGACCTGCACAGCCCAGGAGAGGAGCTGGGGGAGCTGCTGCTTTAATCGTGACTAGACTTAAGGAATAAATCCCTACAGACCAGGCCTGTGACCCCCAGCCATTGGAGCATTCTCAGCTGGCAGGAAGATGCTGCAGGGCTGCAGTAGCATCACTGGGCTGCAAACCAGCAGTGCAGGGAGATGGACAAAGCAGTGCTGCAAAGAAAAAAGAAAAACGGGGTCAAGTGAGACTTGCCAGGAGCACAGGCAGGAAAATAAGATCTGGTGCTAAAAACAACACACGTCTCCTCCCGTTTCCTGTTCACACCCCAGCAGGTTCCCACCATGCAGGTGCTTCGGGACCTCCATGGGCAATGTGGTGCCTATGGACATAAAATTCCTCCCCCCTCAGGTTCTATGATGCATGTGAATCTTTTCACTTAAAGCTCAGAGAGTGCATCAGTTACATTCACTTATTGCAGCACTATTCTTCAGCTCCTGTGTGATGCTGTCAGTGCCCAGAGCAGCTGTAAATGCCATTTCTGGGATGAAAACCTGGCTCCTCTGTGGCTCAGGGCTCTCCAGCCTCCAGAGCAGACACTGGGGACACCCCAAGCTCTCAGGAGTGCAGAGCTGTGCTGGAGGCACCACATTTGCTGTCCATCACATGGCAAAGAGCAACACCACCAGATTATTTTGAGGTCTTCAAACTCTGGCATTTTGGGCTGGTTTGGTGTTGGGTGGGAACCATGAGCTGTGCCATAACACAGCAGGGAGTGTAGGGCAGCTGAAAATGAGAGGGAGGAGACTTTTTCATATCTAATAATCATCCTCTGCTCTACAGCCAGGCTGGGAGAGCTGGGGGTGTTCAGCTTGGAGAAGAGAAGGCTCCAGGGAGACCTGAGAGCCCCTTGCAGGGCCTAAAGGGGCTCCAGGAGAGCTGGAGAGGGACTGGGGGCAAGGGGGGGACAGGACAAGGGGTAATGGCTTCAAACTGCCAGAGGGCAGGGTTAGATGGGATACTGGGATGGAATTCTTGGCTGTGAGGGTGGGGAGGCCCTGGCACAGGTTGCCCAGAGAAGCTGTGGCTGCCCCTGGATCCCTGGAAGTGTCCAAGGCCAGGTTGAACGGGGCTTGGAGCAACCTGGGTTAGTGGAAGGTTGCATGGCAGGGCTGGAACCGGATGATGTTTTAGGTCCAACTCAGACCATTCTATGGTTCCTTGACTTTAAAAGACAACATCAAAAGGAGAAGAGTTCAAAATGAGCCCCACTGATGACACACCAAGGTTTGGCCTCATTACGGTTTTTAGTGTTTATAATATCCTGTGGACTCCTCAGGGAAGCAGGACTTGGTCCAATCTCTGCTCTACAGCTCATCCATGGGGTGGGAAAGGGTGTCCAAGTGTCACAGAGGCCTAAACACAGGAGGGACCCTGAGGAGGAATGGGCTCTTCCAGGCTCAGCTCCACATCAGAGCAGCGTCCTCAGCAGGAGAGCAGCTGGAAATGGAGGTGGAGCAAGGAAAGGCACGGCTGCTTCTCACCAGCTGTGCCCTTGCACCAGGATCAGGGGTTTTTCCCTACACTGGAACTGCACTGGGGCAGTGATCACAGCCCCAAACCTACCAGAGCTTAAGGAGCATTTGGACAACACTGTCAGCACATGATGAGGTTGTTGGGTGTCTTGTGCAGGGCCAGGGGTTGGACTCGATGACCCCTGTGGGTCCCTTCAAATAATCCCTCTCTCTGCAATAGGTGTGTGAGGAGTTGGGTACAGGTGCAGCTGCACAAGGTGGCACAGAACCTTCCCCATCCTCAGATTTGGGAGGCTCCCAGGGACCTTCCTCCACATGAAGGAGATGATTCCCGCTCACACCAAACAGCAAACACCCAGATCTGCAGGAGATGGAGGGACCTTCTCTCGGAGGGGCTGGCTCTCCCTGTGCTCATCCTCTCCGTGAAATCAGAAGGTGACACTGGCTGAAGGTGACCTCCACCTGCCACCTGGTCCAGCCTCCCACAGCTGGGTCCCCTTTGGGCTGAGCTGCTCATCCTTCACCACAGTGAAAGCTTCTCTGTGTGTCCTCACAGGCCCCTCCAGCGATGCCTCTTTCACACCAGGGAGCCCCAAACCAGGCACATCATCCCCGCGGGGCTGGCGGGGCAGGAGCAGCCCCGTCCCCGCGCGGTTCCTGCCGTGTGCAGTTGGCTTCCTCCACCACTGGAGCCCACTGCTGCTCCGCGCTGGCTGCACCGCGCTCCCCGGCCCGGCCCGCACCGCCTGAGGGGCAGCGGGGTGCTGACCCCCGGCCCTCCCAGCAGAGGGGCTGCGACCACCCTCCCCCAGCGCAGAGGTGCCGGGGGGCTCAGCCGGCTCCCTCCGAGGGATGCTGCAGCTCCCTCCCCTCCAGCCTCTGCGGATGCTCTGGGTGCCTCCCTCGGGTCTGCACAATTTTTCGGTGCTTCCCTCAATTTTGCACAATTTTAGGCAACCCTGCAGCGTCATGAGCAGAGTCACCTCCAACTCCCCCCGCTAAACCCTCCGGGGAGCCACGGGCCTCTGGGAGGGTGATGAAGGTGCAACACCCTAATTAGAAGGGATATAAAAGGGGGTGCAGGCAGTCCCTGATCAGGGCAGAGTTAATAGGTGGTGCAGCAGCTCCTGAAAGCTTCTCAAACCTGGCTTTGAGCAAAGCAAAGCCTCTGCAGCTCCTGCTTGGGGTTCTCCAGGAAGCTGCCCTGTGCAGAGGGGATGATAAGGAGAGTTATTGTTGCTCTGTGTTCATAAAAGGATTATTATTAAGGAGGGAAAGAAAGTTTTAAGTGAAGTAAATCGGGACAGGCTCGGTGTTTGAATAGAGAGGAATAATGTTATGGTAATGGCATGCACAGCTCTGCTGCTCACAGACCCTGATGTGTTTTATAAAGCCCTGTGCTGGAAAGAAGAAATTCTATGAGCTGAGAGCTGGACAAAGAGAAACAAGGAGAATCTGTAAAAATGATGTTTTATTGTGCAGGAGAAAGCAATGAGGAGCAGAGTTGAGATCTAACCCTTGATGTCCTTCTGGAGGAGAAACCTGGCAGCATATTGTCACTTGCTTGTATGATTTAATTTGCTATTCTAAGCCTTACAGTAATTTCTTTCCTGTATTCCAAAAGATTATATCTAAATATCTATTTGCAAATGAAATACAGGGAACAAATTTTGAAGGCTGGAACTTCAGTACTACATCTTTCCAGAGATGTTCGTGTAGGAGGGAGCTGCTGGCAGCTGCTGGGCTGGAAGGATCAGAGCACAGGACAAATGTGAGGCCACTGGAGCCCCAGCAGCACCACCAGTTTTATTTGCTTTTAGTTTGACAGCCTGAAATACCTGAGCAACAAGCACAGCAGTGGGTTCCCAGAAGTGATGGATCTGGGCCACGGCACAACGTGACATAAATCAGACCTTTACGAGTCCCCAGCGGCTGCAAATCAATGAGTGCCAGCAATAATTACCCATTTTATCTCTCTCTTTATTAATATTTAGACTGTTTTAATCTTTTCTTTCTAAACACACTGGTTCCCTGCTGTGTTTGTCCTTTGGTGGGAGCTGCCATGAAAGCTCCCGTTTCTCCGATTAAAGGTTTTGTCTCAATCCCAGCTGCTCCTGATCCCAAATGGCACAGCCACAAAAGCTGGGTGACAACTCCCCTGCTTCACCCCGGGTGGGTGACACCTGTGTGTGTCCCCGAGAGGTGGGTGCAGCCTGTCTGGGGGCCACAGGGCAGATCCTGTGATGGTTGTAGGGGGTTCTTCAGCTTCAGACACGTGGTGTGGGTGGCCACAACCTACAGATGTTGTTTGAAGAGGTTATGGAATGGTTGGGGTGGGAAGAGACCTTAAAGCCCATCCAGTCCCACCCCCTGCCATGGGCAGGGACACCTCCCACTAGCCCAGGTTGCTCCAAGCCCCCTCCAACCTGGCCTTGGACACTTCCAGGGATCCAGGGGCAGCCACAGCTTCTCTGGGCAACCTGGGCCAGGGCCTCCCCACCCTCACAGAGGAGAATGTCTTAATTAGGAGAAATCCTTGGAAGGTGATTATCTCTTCAGGGGGTGCTAATTAGGGATGTACACATTACAAACTAAGTCCTATGTTGACATGCAAAGCAGGGTGGGACTCTGATTTTCAATGGAAATGACAGCTCTTATCTCCTGTAACTCAGGAGTGGGAAAGCTGATAACTGCACCATCACCTCTGGAAAACAAAAAGGAAAAAAAAAATCAAAACAGAAAATGCTCTCCCCCCAAAGGTAATATAAATTATGTTTATTGTTGAGACAAAAAGTTTCCAGCAAGTCCAACCACTACCCAGCTTTAAAGTAAGTGAGAAAAGAGCTGGAAATAAGTGAGAAGAGAGATGTTGGAGCATCTGCCATGTCAGAAATACTCCCAGTGCCTGGAGAAACAGGTAAAGCCCCATTTCTTGTCCACCTGTGCATAGAGGGATCTGTGCTGGGGATGCAGCAAAGGGGGACACGGACCTGGCTTTTGTGGGAAGGGGAGAGGTGGGAACCATATTTTGACTTCTGGGACTGTTCAGCAGCATAAATCCTTGTGGGTGATCCCAGGGGCTGTGCTGCTTCCCCAGGGAGTGTCTGCTGAGCCCCTCACTGAAGACAGGCCTTGATGTCCAGCTTCCACCTGAGGCCAAAGAGGTGCCCTCCAGCAGCAGAAGGGCCCCCAGGGCTCAACAGCTACCACAGTCTCATACCACCAGGAGCCTTCAGGGCTCAGGAGGTTTCACCTCTCTGTCTGCTCCCTCTGTGCCACCTCAACAAGCTCCCACCCAGGGTGATGGAGTCACATCAACATCCTCCTCCCTGTGGCTGACTGTGCCAACCCCACCATCACTCCCTCCTTGGCTGGGACATGCCTGGCTGCTTCCAACCACCCGAGTCCCCATGCCCTGAGCAGAGCTGCCCTTGGCCCAGGGACAGCAGCCAGAGCTGGGGACAGTGAGGATGACCACAGTGAGGATGATCTCAGTGAGGATGACCTCAGTGAGGGTGACCTCAGGTCTCCCCATCCCCGTGCACAGAGATGCTGCAGTCTCTGCCTGTCTCCTCTGGTGCCAACACCTCCAGATGTTCAGCCAGCTGTGATGTGCCATTATCACCTCTCTTGCCTCTGCTGTGTCACCACTCTTCTCTCACACACCTCCCCTGGGGAAAGGACACATTGTCCCCTGTCACTGGCTCCACCAACACGGGTTGAGGAGCTGCCTCTTCTCCTCTCCTCTGGCTGTTTGCCCCAAGGACTGAGCCTGCTGCCAGGGCTGCCAGGGGGGAGGATGGTGTTTCAGCCCTCTGACAGAGGAAAAGGGGCTGTGGCACAGAGGAAAAGAGGGATTGGAGGCTTCTCTGTGACATACAAATGGTGTAATGAGGACACTGTGAATGAGGAAACATCTTTCATCAGGAAAACAATTCCAGATGATGTAACTTCCAGCTCCTGCCAAGGGGCTGAGCAGAGCCCCAGAGCTCCCCAGCTGGGACAAGGACCAAGACAGCTCTCCTGACCACTCCCAGGCAGCGTGGGACAGGTAACACCAGGGTGAGGAAAGCCAGAACTGATGCTAATGCTGTCTCATGAGGGCTGACCCAGCCCCAGAGCCCAGGCTGGGACCCAGCTCCTGAATGGGGACAGCAGCAACCCCCAGGCTGGACTGGTGATGGGTCACTGCTGTGACACTGAACCTCCTGGCTGAGCCTTCCTGGGGCCAGACACAGACCTGGGCAGGTACAGCCTCTGCCTGGGAACCGGTGAGTCTCGGGATACACTGACATCCAGTCACTGCTTTTCCAGTGGGACACAGTCTCAGGTGTCCCGGGGCCGTGTCACAGGTACGTGACCTCAATGACGTTGGGCTCAGCGCTCCCGCTGGGAAGGTGGTGCTTGCAGGAGCACTGGCAGCTCCCTCCAGCCAGATCCATGCCAGGCAGATCCCACCTCCTCTGAGGGTCCAGCTGCTTCCAGTGGGTGAGGTGCACCCCGTTGTGCAGGTCCTGTGGCAGGGGCTCGTGGTACAGGGTGATCTGCACGGTGCGGAGCTGGGGCCCGTAGTGCACCACGAGGATGATGAACACGGCCAGGAGCACGAAGACCACCACGATGACCGAGATCATGGGCAGCGCGTCCGCCTTCTTCGTCACGGCCCTGGCGACTGACACGGGGGTGACGGCGGCCACGTCCTGCGGCTCGGGGTGTCTCAGCTGGCTGCTGGGCACGGAGCTGTTCATGGCTCAGCGGGCTGACCTGGCACAGGGAAACCCGGGGTGACCCCCAAGCAGAGGCTGTTCCTGTCCCTATCTCCTGCCCTCGAGGCCACAGCTCCCGCCTGCACTTGCAGCTGCCAGGGAATGGGATGATCCCATAAGTGCTCCCTCCCTCAGGCTCGTGGAACAGGATCAGTTTTGGTGGCCGTCTCTGGGCTTGTAGGATGGTTCCCTGGACACGTTCAGCCAGGGAGGAAATGCCCTCTGTCTCCTCACCTGGACACCTCTGGCGTGGGGCTTTTCCTCCCCACCACACCCCTTCCACCCTCCCCTCTTCACCCCCGGCCCCACGGCGCTAATCCAGGACCAAACGGCCCCACGGGGACCACCCTGGGAGACCCAACCCCATGAGTCGTCCCTCGCCACGGCGGCGAAATCCCGTGGGAGCCAGCACGGCTGGGAGCAGGGGCAGTGGGGGGAGAGGAGGGACGGAGAGCCCTCCCAGCCCCTCAGGGGTACCTCGGCTTTCCTGCTGCCTGGGAATCATCGTCTCCAGCGGCGGGGCTGGGAAGCGGACGGCGGGAGCAGCAGGAACAGCTCCGGGATGATCTCCGGTGTAGGTGCAGCCACACTCACCTCGGAAGCTGCCACGTCACTCCTCGGCCCCACACCCCCCCCGGGATGCCCGGGGCACACGAGGAAGCGCCTGCTCACCCCGGGGCAGGAGCTGCTCCCATTCCCAGCCCGGTGCCACCTCAGCGCTGCCGCCCCCTCCCCGCTCCCGCCGACCCTCCTCTCACCCCGCGCAGGACAAGGGCCCTTTGTTTGGGGACAAGCGCCCACCCCCCCTTCAGCTGCACCCAAGGCAGGAAACTTCCCCGAAACCACCGGCTCGGCGTGAAAATGTAACGCGGGGAAGAAACAGGGGTAAAAAAAAGCCCCCTCTGCACGTGAACTCTGCACAGCCCGGGACAGTGAGTGTATCCACACAGAGATCCCGGCGGGAAGGACCCTCGTCCGAGGGAGGGAGCAGCCCCAGAGGTGATTTTCTCCGGAGCAGCCCCAGAGGTGATTTTCTCCGTCCCACTGCTGCGGGAGGAGCACTCCCAGCACGGCTGTGGCCAGAGGTGGGAGTGCCTGGGGAAGCTCTGCACCCTTTGGACCATCAAGTTGGATGGTCCAAACCTCTGTGCAAGGTTTTCTCCAATGATTCTGTGATTCCATGACCAGTGCCAGGGCAGGGCTGGCACATCTGTCCCCTTGCACGGCAGCTGTGCCACAAGGCTGGCAGGGATACCCTCCAGGAATGTCCTCCAGGGATATCCTCTAGGGATGCCCTCCAGGGATATTCTCCAGGGATGCCCTCCAGGCTGGTACATCACCCCTGCACTCAGGTGGGTACCATCCCCCTGGGCCAGGGATGCTGTGTGTCAGACCACTGGGAATGACCCTGAGCACATCTCCGAGCGGAAAACATGGATCCCCTCGAGTTTTAGTCAAAACAAAGCACATTCCCCCATCCTCCCTTCCCCAAACACCACTGCTCTTACCTGCAGGCTCTCAGCACACAAGCTCGGGTGAATATTTGGGCTCTGTCCTTCCTGCATGTGGGAAGGACAGGGTGGGAAATGCCTTTTCCACCATCCAGCCGAGCATCCAGAAGAGATTTAACTGCATGTGAGAGCTTCTGGGAATTTGCACTCATTTCAGGATTCAGTAAAACCTTAATCTACAGCATAATCTCTGAGCGTCACATCTGTGCAAGGGACAGAGGAATGGGGGGAGCTGCTGGCAGGGGGTTTGTCCCAGCAAAGGCTGCTGGAGAGGCCACTGCCAGGGGGGCTGGTGGTTTGTTTGGGGGGCTGGAGGGGTCTGAAGACCCCCAGAAACATGAGGAGCTGCCCAGTGCATGGGGGATCTCTCCTTCCAGGCCTGCCACCATCTCCCAGCTGTGTGAAGAAAGGACCTTGGTGGCAGCAGCAGTCACCCCTTGATGCACTCAGTGCTGTGAAGGAGCAGCTCTGTTGCCCTCAGATGAAGCTCTGTGGCTTTTGGGGGTCTGTGGGAGGGGGTTGGACCAGCCCCTAGAGCAGGAGACACAATCCTGTGGCTTGCATCCTGAACACCCATATGGACCCTCCAAGACAGGCAACCTTTCCCATGTGAGGACACTAGAACCCTTCTCCTCTCCCAGACACCCATTTAAATCAAATTATTCCCTCTGGAGTTCAAACTATGGACAGGCAGGACCTGCACAGAGCAGCACGTCACAGGGCTGCGGCCAAGAAACAGCCTGAACCCCTCGGGCTGGATGGGGGCCAGAACTGGCCCAATATTCCGGTTCCTCCCCTTCTCAAGGAGCTGGGGAAGGGGTAAGTCAAAGCTGTGTATCGTGTGGGAAGGGATGCTGCTGCTACCTGGAGAACTGCATCCCAAAGGTGGCACATCCCGGTGCCAGACAGGCTGGAGCTGCACAGGGAGGCACAGGGTACAGGGCAGATCCAGCTGCTGAGTTACCCTGGCCCCACAAGGAGCAATTATTCCAAAATCCCTCATGGAGGTACTAAGAAATCCCCCCTCATGTGGGGGGGAGCACCAGCTCCTCCTGCAGCTCTCATCCCACACAGCCTACAGCCCTCACAGCTGATGCGGGGTGGATTGGAGCTGGGGGCACATCCTACCACAAACAAAGCATCTCCCCAAAAACCCAGGCACCATAAGGAAGCTCCTGAGGCCCAAAGCAGGACTGTGACTCCGCTGTCCCCCACCAGAGGAGTCGAATCCCCCACCAAAGCCACGGCGAGGTTTCCTTTGCTGCCTGAGCTATGTCTCACATCCTCCCCGACCATAATGGGCTGAAAAACACAGTTCCCCTGTGGATTCAGCCCGTTTCCTTCTATTCTTTAACAGGAAGCTCTGTGAGAGTCAGCCCAGGCAGGCAAATCCTCGCCCTGCGCTCCTTCCCGGCATGGCCAGAGCCTCGGCGGGGCTCCGGAGCTGCAGCCGCCGCAGAGATGCTGCTCCCATCCATCCCTCTGCTCCTCTGGCTCTTCCTGCTGCTCCCAGGTGAGCTGCTCCACACTCCAGGGAGCGGGAGGTGGTGCTGGATGGGGGGATCTGGGGAGCTGGGCTTCCCAGGGGGAACCAGCCAGAGCTTTGGAGCTGCCATTGGAAAGCTCGGCCACTCAATTCCGGGGTGGAAGGAGGCAGGTTGTTGGGAAAAACGTGGCCATACCAGGTTTGCAGGGTTTGCTTGGAGCTGCTGGAATATAAGAACTTGTTTCCTGGTTAACCAAAGGAGTGTTTGGGCTGAGGCATCTGTAGTAAGTGCCTTTTGTCAAATAAGAGTAAATGTGGAACATTTAAATGTACGGGACATTATTTTCCTCAAAAATATTTTTTCCTTGACTATTTTCCATTTTTCCTCTCATTGATATAAATACAAACCCCATGTGCAAGAACATGCTATAATAACTCTGCTCCTTCGGGGTAATTCTGCTCTGACTTTTTTTTCCCATGTGAGTTGAGGTGTGGGATGAAGGAGCTGGTTTCCTGCTCCAAAGGGTGACAGGTTGTTTTTTCCTGCATCATCAGACACCTCTTGCACTGCTGACAGCTGTAGTAGCTGGAAGCTGGAATACATTCAAAGGAATATGAAATAATGTGTCTCCAATTCAAAGGTTTTATCATTAAACCATAGAAGTTGCCCCGGGTTACAGCCACTGTGCTGGTGATAATGGGATTTTTTAAAAGGTAGAGAATCAGGGAATGGTTTGTGTTGGAGGGGGCCTTAAAGGTCTTCTCATTCCATAGAATATAGACACCAATTCCAAGAAGTAAGAAAATGACTCTTCATTAGAGGGCAACGCTGGCTTCAGCAGCGGGGGGATGTGTGTCTGGGATCAGCCTCAAGGATCAGATCAAGGGGCTTTGAGGCCCCTTGGCCATCCTGTGGCTTTCCCTAATGCCCACCTAGAATGCTCTTTTCCTCTTAAAACCATTGGTTGGGTTTTTATGGGACAGGAAAGGCAGGAAGGTGTCAGGCCCCCTCTCTGGCTTGACTGCCCCATGCCAAGGTCCAGCCCCTGCATGGAGCAGGATTCCCAGGAGCAATGCCCAAAGAGCCACCTTCCAGGTGGACCTGGCTGCTGCAGCATCAGGTGGACAGGATGTCATCCTCCATCCTTCAGTCCTGTGGGCATCACTTGGTCCTCTCAAAGCAGGTTGCCCAAAATCAGGGGGCAGGGACCGTCCAGTTGATGGTCAGGGCACTGCTGGTGCTCGCTGGGCATCGTCACCTCTTCAGCCTCCCTCAAACCCACCCCCTGTCATGTGTCCTGCCCCCCTTTTCTATGCTGATCCAACACCTCTGAAATGGCTTTTTTTATTTAATTAGTGATTTTACAGCAAGTCCCCGAGGTGCTGCAGTACCTGCTTCAGCACAAGGCAGAGCAGCAGCTCAGCGAAAGGGGCAGTCGGGTCCGTGGTGCTGCTGGTTCCCTGGCACACAGGCACCTGGAAAAGGGAATTAGGGGCTCTGGAACAAGATAGAAGAGCTGAGAGGTCTCCCTGCACCTGGGGAGATGGAGGTCACCTTGAGGAGAGGCACAATTAGCTTTGGCTGGACACTGCTTTTTGCCACACAGGCCTTTCTTGCTTTTACTTTATGCGGGTTCAGTAATTTATTAATTTATCATTTCCTAAATTAAGCTTCTAAGCTCTCATGGTTATTTCTAAAGGGAGGTTCAGATACTGTTATTTTGAAATAGCTGAAGGGGGAAGGATTGGAACATTTCCAACTTGTTTTTCCTCCCCCCAGAAACACTTAGCAGAATATTTGTCCAAACAAACCTCTTCCTATGGACCGTTTCCATTACAATGGGCAGGCATTTTCCAGACAAAAGATTTCCACTGAAAAATTCCTCCTCAAAGCTGTTGAAAACCCAGCAGGATTTTCCCACTCTTGTTGTTCCATCCACTGCTCTCCTTATCTGTGCCACAGCCTGTGGGTGGATAGTGCCATGAGAAACGTGGTGTATCCAACCCAGACATGTATATTGGGATATATTTTTGATATAATCAAGAAGATGGGATGCAGCTAAAGGACAGGCATTCAGATTCCTGATACATCCTTAAACCAGGCCATCCAGTGCATCCTAAAGCCAATTCCTTGGCCAAAGGAGGGGCCAGCCCAACCCTGTCGTGGTGGTGAAGGAGGAAGAGAAAGCAGGAGGTGGTTCAGAGAAATGTTTGTTCAAACAACAAACTGCTCCCTTCGAGTAACACGAACCCCCTCCGATGACTCTGCAAATCTCACCACAGCAGCTTCCAGGAATTATGTCCCATTTACAATAGGTGAGTCAACAGCAGGTGTCCTTGGAGGAGATGGTGCTGGAAACCCAAAGCCCCTGCTGGAAAAGCCAAGCTGGGCAGGGGAGAGCTGTGGGTTGTGTAGCTGTTAAAGGCCTCAGCTGGGAGCTCTCATGGCTCCACTTCCCAGAGGAGCCCCCTCGGCATGACCCAACCTCCCCTCTGAGTCCAGAGGAGGTACCAAGAGGATCAGAGGGATGGAGCAGCTCTGCTGGGAGGAAAGGCTTGGGAGAGTTGGGATTGTTCAGCCTGGAGAAGAGAAGGCTCCAGTGTGACCTAATTGTGGCCTTCCAGTGCCTGAAGGAGCCAACAGGAAAGATGGAGAGAAACTATTGACAAGGGCTTGGAGTGCCAGGACAAGGGGGAATGGCTTCAAACTGCCAGAGGACAGAGTTAGATGGGATATTGGGAAGAAATTCTTCCCTGTGAGGGTGGGGAGGCCCTGGCACAGGTTGCCCAGAGAAGCTGGGGCTGCCCCATCCCTGGAAGTGTCCAAGGCCAGGTTGGATAGTACTTGGAGCAACCTGGGCTAGTGGAAGGTGTCCCTGCCCATGGCAGGGGGTGGAACTGGATGATCTTTCAGGTCCCTTCCAACCCAAACCATTCCATGATTTGGGCTTTGCTGGAGACTTATGAGGAGCTGTTTTGGCAGCAGTGGGGGTCCATGGAGGTGTGGAGTGTGTCCATTCACATCCCAGAGTAACCCAGGCAACCCCTTCTGGCACTGGGGACAGCCATCACTAATCTGGGCAGGAGATGCAAGGTGGGTGTCCCCTACATTTCCCACCATTGTCAGGCACAACTGCAGACTCATCACACTCCTGAGGGCAGCACAGCTCGGAGAGAGCAGCTCCACACATACAATTCAATAAGCTCCTCTTGTACATTAGCTGGAAGTGACTCTGGAGTTGCTAAAAATCTTGGAATCACACTGAAATTAGTGTGGTGAGAAACGTGGGAGAAACATGTCCCAGCTGACGATGCACTGGATGGAGACACAGGAACACTGGGGTTCGTGTCTGCCACTTCTCACAGCCATGCAACACTCTTTGCCTTGTTTTCCCCAGGTATGAAATAGGGATAATAAAATGATCTCTTCCATAAATCAGAGAATTACAGGATGTTCTGGATGGGAAGGAACCTTACAGAACCATAGAATCCCAGAACAGTTTGTGTTAGAAGAGACCTGAAAGATCATCCAGTTCCACCCCTGCCATGGGCAGGGACACCTTCTACTAACCCAGGTTGCTCCAAGCCCCGTCTAACTTGGCCTTGGACACTTCCAGGGATCCAGGGGCAGCCACAGCTTCTCTGGGCAACCTGTGCCAGGGCCTCCCCACCCTCACAGGGAAGGATTTCTTCCCAATATCCCATCTGACCCTGTCCTCTGGCAGTGAGAAGCCATTCCCCTCTATCCTGTCCCCGCATTCCTTGTCCCCAGTCCCTCTCCAGCTCTCCTGGAGCCACTTTAGGCCCTGGAAGGGGCTCTCAGGTCTCCCTGGAGCCTTCTCCAGGTGAACCCCCCCCAGCTCTCCCAGCCTGGCTCCAGAGCAGAGGGGCTCCAGCGCTTGGAACATCTCCATGGCCGCCTCTGGACTCACTCTAGCAGCTCCACGTCCTTCTTATGCTGTTCCCCAGAGCTGGAGGCAGCTCTGCAGGTGGGGGTCTCACCTGAGCAGAGTAGAGGGGCAGAATCCCCCCCTCACCTGTTGCCCACTCCTCTTTGGATGCATAAAATGCTTTGAAATCTGGGAGTAAAACCCAGGTGATCTCACCAGGTCATTCACCTAAAATCTGGGCTCACCTGAAGGTTGTCAGGCCAAGATGCTTCACCTGCTCTGGAGCTGCTGCTCCTGTGAGACTCAGCACCTGGGGCAGCAGCTGCACGGTGCCTTCCCAGCCCTGGAACAACTGCTTCCAGGCAGGGACATCCTTCTTCTGCTCCCCTGGGGCTCAAACCAGGACACTAAAGAAAAGCAGGTGGAAAGAACAGGAGTTACAGAAATGCCTTTGCTACCAGCCCCTTGCACACCTTGTGTCCTGAACCAGTCCCAGGAGACCACGCTCCTGCATGGTGGTTCTAAACACCACACAGCAACACTCCAATAAACCTGGGGAGTCTTGGAATTCCTGGAAAGAACAGTCAGTTTGGGAAGAAACTTGGAAAGTCTCCTCTGCAAAGTGCTTTATGCTCTGCTAATGAATAATGTTATTTTTAAAAGCTGTAGGAAGGCACAAAGCACAGGCCAGGCTCCGGGGCCCAGCCAGCCAGGATAGGTGGTTCCCCCATTTTCCATTTGCAGTGGGCATGGAGTGATTTCTCCTCCAAAATCCCAGCCCCGGTGCCAAGCCCAAGGAGCAGCACAACCAGGAGAAGGGCAGCACTACAAACACCAGGAGCAGACACAGAGCTGTAAAACGAGCAGGTCACAGAGGAAACTGGAACCAGTGCACAGCTGGGAGGGTGGCAGTGCAGCAGTCCTGGGGAGCAGGTGGCTGTTCCCCAGACACCACAGAGCAGTGGGGGTGCAGCCAGGAGAAAAGCCATATTCCTTTTTGCTTCCAGGAGTAACCACCTTACATGATAAAACCAGCCCTTGGCACCTCATTGATGAGGCAGATCCCGCTCTGTGCACGTAGTTTCCCCACATTGTTTGTCTCCCGGGTTGTTTTCCACATCCAAGTGGTTTTTAATTGCCTTCCACTAAGATCTGGCTCACCAGAGAGGACCATGGAATGTGATGCTTGGAGAGGATGCCCAGGCCTGGGCACAGCCCTTGAGGATGGGCAGAGGAAGGCAACATTTTAATTTTTTAATTTTAATTGCTGATGAAATCTGGGATTAATTCCTGCCTCTCTAAACTTTCCATAACACTTTGGCTGAGTCATTACAATTCAGAAGCACTTGGCAGTGAGTTGCCAAAACCCACTGTGCCGTTTGGGAATTAAGACACTTGAATGCCTCTGTGGATGTGGGACCTGATTTAGGCTGTCAGTTATCCGGCACTTTTCTTCTCTCTCCTCCACAATTTCCACCTCCTCTGTTCTGCTGTGAGACCCTCAAGGCAGAGACACCTTATTTAGGCACTTAATAAAACAGGACCTAGGCTTTTGCAGAGCTCTCTGCTTCTCAGGTTTCCTCGCAGAGGATTTTTTTCCCACATGAAAGTCCTAACAATTGGGTGGTGTTGCTTCTGCTGCCATTTGCACCCAGGAAACAGCTGCACCTGCATTAAACGGTCACTGTTTTCTTTCTCATGTTTTTTTTTTGACAGAAGTGCCAATATACAAATTGAAAAGGCTATTTTTAGGTCGCTGGATCTCTTTTCTGCAAGCCTTTGTCCCTGCAGCCTGCAAGCACAGGGGGACACTGAGGGACAGCACTGCAAGCACAGGGGGACACTGAGGGACAGCACTGCCCACGGGCTCTGCAGCTCCTGCTGCCACATCCCCCCAGAAGTGCCAGGGAAGGGAAGAGTCCAGGGCTGCTCGTCATCAGGGGTAGACAGTCCCTCTCCATCAACAGTTCTGGGTGGACAGAACCAGTCCCTGCAACCCCACACTTGTGCCAGAGCTCCTCTCTGGTGACTCCATCCCTCTATGGGCACAGACTGGACAGCACAAGCCCGTCTCGACCCTGATATAAACCTTGCTGAGGCCTCTCCAGCTGGCCCAGGGCTCTATAGGAGGCCCTGGCAAAGTTTGGGGTTTTTAAAGTCAGTCCCTCTCTTTGGTCAGCATCTGGAGAAATCATGCTTTAAATGTCTACAATTGCCTAAAAAAAATACCAAAGCAGAAATGCCTAAAATTGACCTTTCTTTTGGTTTTACATCATCCTCTTTTTGAGCTGAGGAGTGGGGTAAGCTGCTGGCTGTGGGAATATCTCAGGTGCCGTGAGAGAAGGCTCCACGGAGAGACCCCTCTGCTCTCAGTCTAACACACATCTGACCTCACAGAACTACTGCAAATAACAGGAATCCAAAATTCATAGAATCACAGAATCATAGAATCATAAGTTTGGGTTGGAAGGGACCTGAAAGATCATCCAGTTCCAACCCCTGCCATGGGCAGGGACACCTTCCACTAGCCCACGTTGCTCCAAGCCCCGTCTAACCTGGCCTTGGACACTTCCAGGGATCCAGGGGCAGCCACAGCTTCTCTGGGCAACCTGTGCCAGGGCCTCCCCACCCTCATAGGAAAGGATTTCTTCCCAATATCCCATCTGACCCTGCCCTCTGGCAGTCTGAAGCCATTCCCCCTTGTCCAGGCCCTTGTCAATAGTCTCTCTCCATCTTTCCTGTCGGTTCCTTCAGGCACTGGAAGGCCACAATTAGGTCACACTGGAGCCTTCTCTTCTCCAGGCTGAACAATCCCAACTCTCCCAGCCTTTCCTCCCAGCAGAGCTGCTCCATCCCTCTGATCATCTTGGGGCCTCCTCTGGACTCTCTCCAGCAGCTCCATGTGCTCCCTGTGCTGTTCCCCAGGGCTGGAGCAGCTCTGCAGGGGGGTCTCAGCTGAGGGGGCAGAGGGGTAGAATCCCCCCATCCTGTGCTGACCAAGCTGCTTTTCAAAATTCTCCTGGGAAAATGAACCAGGGAGCACTGAGCTGGAGCTGAAATGCAGTGGCAGATCCGAGGTGCTGCTGTGCAGCTCTGGTGGGTGACTGGGAGTTTCCCAGGACAGCAGGAGCAGAAATCCACGTTTCCCATCGTAAATCCCTCAGTCAGCTCCCCATCTCCACCTAGAACTGCCCGATCCACTGTGAATCACTGGCACCCAAACACACGAGGAATCTCTTGGCTCTGCTCACGCTCATTGAATGGCTTTGATGTTTATTACAATTCCAGCTGCGTCCTGGTTATTACTGGGAGCTGTTTATATATCCAGGGCTCTCTGTGGAGGGAGCAGGGCCATGCTGGCAGCAGCACTCGCAGGGAATATTTTCCAACACCAGAGTCCCCCGGGATGTCTGCGTGGAGCCGCGACACGTGGCGCTGTTTGTCTGTGCCCGTCCTGCTGCCCAGCCCCACAATGGGACTTGGGTCCCTTCCTGCTCTGCACACATCCATCCCACTCCAAAGCAATCCAGTCAGGATGCTGAGCACCCTCCCCTAAAGAAAACACCCCATTTAACAGGACTTTTGATTATTTGAGTTGGCAGGGAAGGCATAACATGCAGCAGTGGCCAGAAGTCAGAGCCAGAGCTGCTCTGCTTGGAAATGATGTGTGGATGTATTTAGAGAAGCCAAGGTATTTTATTCTGGAGCAAAATGACAGAAGGGGATCTCCATCCCTTCACAGCAAGGCTAGGCACTTCTCTGCAGCAAAGCTCAAACATGCAGACCAGGGGGAGCATCCCTGGTGAACTCCAGGACCAGAGTACTGGGGGGAAAGTGCTTATTTACAGCAAATCCAAGGTTTAGGTCTGCAAACTTCTCAAGTTCTCCAGTGTGTCCCTCAGCAGCAGGCTGAGCTGTGGTGGAAGAAAGCCTTGAGTATAATCCTCTACCTCCTGCCCCAGCACCAGGGGTGTGCCAGGGATGCTGGAGCTGTCCCATGGCAGCACAGGGCAATGTCACCTCCCTTGCCCTCAGCTTCCTCCCATCCCTAGAGGCTCTGTTTAAGCTTTCAGAATTCTCCTCATCTGCACCAGAAATGGTGGAATTAACAGCCAGATCATCACCTTTATTCCCCTCTTCCTTTGGCAAAGACTAAGTGCAGACAACAGCTCTTTCTTCAGCGATTCTTGGTGCTTTCATGTGCCACGTACACGAAAAAGCACCTGTGATCATTTCAGTTATCATGAGCAGCTCCTTCTCCCCACAGGAAAACAAGACAATGTCTCCTGCAAGGGAATTTTGGAAAAAGAGGAGCTGTTTGAGTCTGGCAGTGGCTGAAGGATATTGGCCCTCCATGATGATCTCAGCACGTTTATTTTTGTGTTGAATGTGTAGAGTATCTTAAGGCATTTGCAAATCAATGTCCAGAATCACAGAATTGTTTAGGTTGGAAAAGCCCTCTAGGATCCTCAAGTCCAACCATTCCCCCAAGACTGCCAATGCCACCATGTCCCCAAAGTGACACAGTTGTTAAAAACAGAAATGGGGTTGAGAGCTGTTTAAGAGGAAGCCCAGAGACAAAGAGAAAACTTGGCAAACTCTTGGGATCGATGGAAGCAGCCCAGGTCACCACATGTTCTCCATGGAGCCAGCTGTGTCCCTGGGGAGCAGGAGTGCCCTGCACCATCCCAGGGGATGGGTCTGCAAAGGGGTGCAACCCCCTTCCTCAAAAGAAGTATCTCTACCTCTTTAAGAAGGGCAAATGTGTGCCTAAAATATCCTTTTTCTCCTTTAATCCTGTCCGTTATTAGTGTGATGCTCATTTAACTTGCTCTTCAAAACCCCTAGAGAAGGCTATCCCATAAATTATCCAACACAATTCACTCCTAGAAACTCACTGCCCTTATGTGAAGGCAGTTTCCTATTGCCCAGCCTTCTTTTTCTTTACTTCCTTTTCTGGTCCTGTTCCCAATGGATTTAGAAAACCAACCAGTCCCTTCCACTCTGTGAAATCAAAGATCTGATCATGTCTCCCCTTTCCTGGGCTGACAAGGACAGTTTTGCCAGCCTGCTGCTCAGTAAGCTGGAAGACAAAAACATGGAAAAGATCTGAAAAGTCAGGACTGATTTTCACAGCCAAACCCCATCTGGAAATAAAACACATTTTATTAAGTAGTCACCGTAGTTTACACACTGTTTTACTTCCTGTTTGGCTGAGATCATTGTCATAAAGCCTCAGACACAAAAACAATTATGGCTTCAAAGTAGTTACTTGAGGAAAAGGGGATCAATCAGGAGCTCACTGCACCCAGAGGGTCCTGAGGGGTGAGCTCTGAGCTCCTGATAACCCCACACTGGGTGTGAGGGTCTCATTCCAGACACACAGCACTGCCAGGACACTCAGACAGGCTCTGCCAGACACCAACAGCATAAGGGCCAACCACAAAATTCACCTCCATCACCTCTACAGCTCCCAGTATCAAATTAGGGCATCCCAGAATGGTTTGGGTTGGAAGAGACCTTAAAGCCCATCTTGTTCCACCCCCTGCCATGGGTAGGGACACCTTCCACTAGCCCAGGTTGCTCCAAGTCCCGTCCAACCTGGCCTTGGACACTTCCAGGGATCCAGGGGCAGCCACAGCTTCTCTGGGCAACCTGTGCCAGGGCCTCCCCACCCTCACAGGGTGGAATTTCTTCCCAGTATCCCATCTAACCCTACTCTCTTTCAGTTTGAAGCCATTATGGGGTGTTGTAGGCAGTGGCTTCTCCAGCCACAGCTGGAGAAAGGTAGAGATCCAAGACAGGTCAGAGCAACAGCACATCAGGAGTTCCTGGTCCCCTCTTTGGTGACAAATAGGACCTGGAGATGCTCTCTGTCCCAGGTGCTCCTGAGTGATGTGCAGAAGCAGGTGAGATGCATCTCACCCCCAGGGAGGACAGGTCCTGGCTGAAAACAGGCACATGAGCACTGCTCTGCCACGGCTGGTGCTGCCTTGCTCCCCATGCCACCCCCTGCAAGGGCACTGCTCCTCACAGACCCTGTGGCAGTGCAGCTACGTGGCATCAGGAGGGGACAGTGTGCTGGAAGGATTCAGCCTTCCCTGCTGTCCCTTTCTGTCCAAAACCTTTAGCTCCCCTGGTGAGATGGATCACTGATGGGATCAGACTCAGCTGCTTTCTGTACCTGTATTGTCATTTCTTTCATTAATCTTAACCACAGAGAGCACCAGGGTCACCAGCAATAACCATTTTAAAATCCCAATTAGCTTCTGCCTTTCAACAGTAGACTCAAAGTCACCTTCCCAAAGTTAAGCCACAGAATCACAGAACATTCTGAGTTGGAAGGGACCCACGAGGATCAGTTGGGTTTGATTTGAGCATTTAAAGTGCATTTTACGTTTTCCAGGTCTTGTCCCCAAGTGTGAGAACTGGACATATCTTTTTCCCATTTTCAAGGGCAGCATTTGTAATTGGCATCTCATCTCACCATTGGGGGTTGGACTAGTTGACCTTTAAAGGTTCCTTCCAACCCAAACTGTTCTATTCCATGTTTCTATGGTCACAGGAGCTGGGGCTTAAAGAAAAACACCCGGGATGCTGAGAACAGGCAACATGGGGCACTGGGGCAGGGATGCCTTGTCATGAACCCAAAAGAAAACCAACCAAACAAAAAACCCCAAACAAAACCACCTTTCAGTTGAGAAACTGGGGACTCAGAGCAACACCTACAACCTTGCATGGACCTGCAAGACTACCCACTCCTTCAGGGAAGGTAGCACCAAGTCAGTCCCCAGGGCTGCAGCCCCCTCCAGACATAGCCAAGGCTTCATCCAGCATCCAAGGGTACAAATATATGGGACAGAAGGATCAGAGGTAGGAGACAAGAAGCTGAACAGCCCCATTGGCCACTGGAAGCCTTTACAAACTTTGTCCATCCATGCCTTAAGGTCTTAAGGGAATAAAGCCTTTAAACATGTACTCCAGAGTACAAGTCACATACCCTTCTCTGCCAAGACTGAGCTGGAGGCAAACCATGGATTTCTGTGGCCTTCTATTTTTCCCCTGTAACAGAGGCAGATGGCCCCCCAAAGGGTTCAGCTCCAGCTGGGGAGGAGGACACTCATCCTGGCTGGATAAACTCCAGTACTAATTTACAGAACCTGCACTCAGTGTTTGCTGCTTCTTCTTTGCAAATGCTTTTGGGAGAACTACCTATTCCAAAGCCATTCCCACAGAAGATGAGGAAAAGCCAAACCACACAAGGAACAAGAACACCAGTGCAGTAGTGACAGTCACAGATTAGCACCACTAACACTCTTTACTCTTTCATTCCAGGTTCCACAGCCTCCACAAACTCCTCCATCGATGCTGTAACAGGTACCTGCCAGGTTGGGATGTGCTTTATGTGTCTGTCTGGATGTGGATGCACATGGAAACATGGGGATGCAAATGGAGAGCCCACAAATGGGGACCTGATTCCAAACTGCTGAGGCACCTTCTCCCAGGATCCTGCTCTGTGCACATCCACCACCACTCACCCCCAGATCTCCAGGGACATGGGGGCCACTGTGCCCCAGAGGGTGACCTGGTTTGGCCCCCTGATTATCTGGAAGAGAGCAAGGCTGTGTTCCAGAAAGCCTGGAGAAAGAGGGATCCTGCCTTGTCTTTGCTCCCTGTTTCCCCCAACTGTTTCGCAGCACGTTATCCTCTAGGGATCCAAGGATCCTCAGCCATGGTCCCTTTCCCTGCTCGTCCCTACAGCCACACCAGTGACAAACCCTCTCCATGGCATCTCTTGCCTCCCTCACCCTTTCAGCTCTTCTGGCCCCACCCTGATCCTGTGGGATCACCAACATGGAGCACATGTAAGACACGTCACCTCCATGTCCCTCTGCTTGTGTTACAGGTCCACCCCAGCCAACAACACACAGCCCTGAAGTGAAGAACCACACCTCAGGTAACACTCAGCTGGAGACCCAGGGAATGGCTGGAGCTGTGTCAGGGCAGGCTCAGGTTGGATCTCAGCAAAAGGTTCTTCCCCCAGAGGCTGGTTGGGCACTGCCCAGGCTCCCCAGGGCAGTGGGCACAGCCCCAAGGCTGCCAGAGCTCCAGGAGGGTTTGGCTGATCCTCTGGGGCACAGGGGGTGACTCTTGGGGATGGGCCTGTGCAGGGCCAGGGGTTGGACTGGATGATCCTTGTGGGTCCCTTCCACCCCAGCACATTCTGGGATTCTGTGAGCAGAGCAGCTCAGGGCATCCCAGTTTGTAACTGGTCTGACCCTCAGTCCAGCTGGGCCATCCAGCAGGAAATGGGGCTGTGCAGTGGCAGGTTAGATGAGGACAGTGGTGGGGAAGAAGGAAGTTTTGTGGTGTAAGGCCTTCTGATCCAGCCAACTCACCCCAGAGGGATCAAGGCACAGGTGTGAGCAAGAACAGGGGAAGAAATTATTAAATTGAATAGGTAGGCTGAGATGGTTGTAGAGCAGAATCATAGAATGGTTTGGGTTGGAAAGAACCTTAAAGCTCATCTCGTTCCACCCCATCCTGTGGGCAGGGACACCTTCCACCAGACCAGGTTGCTCCAAGACCCATCCAACCTGGCTGATCTTTAAGATCCCTTCCAACTCACCTTTCTATGTTGCTGTGCCATGTACACAAAACCAATGACACAAGAAATTATCTCTGCAACTCCAGATCCACATCTGTTAGTCCACTTGGATCTTTGGAGATGGATCTGTTCCTAATATGTTTTGGGGAAAAAAAAAAATCTAAGCATAGTTACTCCTCCAAAGGGACCCAAATAATACCCAAGGAAAAATATCTAAAAATATCTGATGATGCTTCCAAGCTTTGCAGGAAAAAAAAAAAAAGAAACTTAGAAGAAACTTAATCCTAAATTCTAATATTTTGGTGAAGGATTTGGATAAAAGGAAAAAAACTCCACACTAACCTTAAAACCATTTTCACTCTTTTCTCATTTTATTGAAAAGCCAAGAGAAGTCTAGACAAGGAACTTGCCTATCCCAGCTGGTGATCCTTGCAGAGGGATTATTGAAAGCTTTTTCCCCCACATCTTGCTCTGGACCATGCTCTTGCTGTGCAGCTTGGAGTAGCAGGTTGGGGCAGATGATGGAGCCTGCAGACCACTTCAAGAGCTGAATGATTTATTCCTGGAAACTCTGAGTGAAATGAAATGTAAAAGTTGGCATTTCAGATAACACGCAAATGACCACGTGGGTGCCAGGCAGCTCCAGGCAGTTCAAGTGTCCAGTGACAAAAATACCTTCATTTCTCAAAGCTGGGAAAAAAGCAGTGGCAAAACCCTGACTTTCTCCATGTGTTTGCTGAGCTCTGCCAGCTCAGCACCTCCTCAAAAAAAAAAAGCAGAAGTTAATCCCAAAGTACAAGAGCTCCTTGAGTCTGAGCAGGATGGAGGCTGTTTCCATGTCTGTGCTTTCCCTAGCAGATTATTCCTAACTCTCCAGGGCTCTTGAGGGCTCTCTGTAATAGCTGTGCCCTCCTCCAAGCTGTTTCTGAGCAGGGCTCTTTGAGGTAACACTTCACTTCCCCTGCAGAGCCGGCAGTAAAACCAACAACACCCCCCAGACCGAGTCCCACCTCTGCGGGTCAAACTACTACAGCCACACCCTCCACCACCACCACCACTCCAACAACACTGCCAGCCTCTACTGGGCAAGGTAAGGATGGAAAACTCAACCTTTTGCTCATGCAGGACCTGTTTGTGCCTCCCTGCTTATCTAAGAAAGACTGGGGACATCAGAAACACTGGGCTAAGTCCACACCATGCTGATTATTCAATAATTCAGCCAATATTGAATTTCTTTGAGTCTTTGCTGAAAGAGCAGCTCAGTTCAGCTCCCTAAAAGCACATGGCTGGACACAGCCAGGACAAGCCTGTATTAGAAAAGCCAGGTCATGCTTTATCAAACAAAGCTTCCCAGAGGAGCTTCAGCCTCCCCAGACCTGTCCCAGCTCACCTCTCAGGTACACTCTGAACTGGCTGCACCCCTTGCTAGGTGGGCATCTTGATGTTTGTGTGGAGGAAAAGTTCCATGCAAGCAAAGGTTTTTACCCCCTGGACACCCAACAGCTCCCCATAGCAGAATTAGTAGCAGCTTCAAGAGTTAATTCTCCTTTTCCATGTTTTCTTTATCTAGATGATAAGTCTAGTGGAAACAGAAGCACAGCAGCTACTTCTGCAACTCCTCAAGGTATTTGTCCTTCTATAGAGTAACAATAACTTAGATAATGTCATGGCAATCAGCTTGCTTGGCTCTCATGGCACAGGTTATCTGAGCACTAGTCCTTTGGGGTTGAGCCACCATTTGCACCCAAAATCACATCTGGTATCCTTACAAGCAGTGATAAAACACAGGATCAGATGGTCTGCTGGGATGAACTTGAGCAGTTGAATGATGGATCTACGTGCAGGAAAAGGGAGCCCTTTTAACATCCTCTTAAATAAATATAATTTTGCTTTTGACAGCTTAACACAACCTGTAAGCACAAATTAAAGAATTTAGTAAAAGTTTTCTCAGGAATAAGGGTAGAATCCCAGAGGCTGGGAAGACTGGAGTCTGACAACTGAGCTGATTTCCCATTAATGGTTCAGCCTCAAAAATCTGCAATGGTCAACACAGAAACTGCTCTGCCTCTCCAAGTGCCTCTCAGATCTCTAACACAAGCAAGATTAGAAACCCATGGTCAGCTGTGCCCACCCAGATGGCTGTGCCCACCTAAGGCAGGAGCCCTTTGCCTCAGAGCAGCTTGTTCCTCATCACAGCCCTGATTTATTGCTGAGAAGCTCCGCACACCTTTGCTGTATGGCTGCTGATGCTTCCAAAAGCCAGATCTCCTGTTGTGTGAGACCCAACATCTCCCAGGGATGGAGTGTCTGTGCCAGGCTAAGCAAACCACAACTTCTGCCCATGGCTAGAAGAACAATTTCAGAATAAAACAAAGAATGTGATGAGCTGTGAAAAAACCATACAGCAGGAGTCCCTGTTTCTCCAGACTGTTCTGCTCCACATGGCTTCTGACCCAGTTAGATTTGTTATTTCATGCCTTTTCCCCTTTTTCTTCTGACTTTTGGCAAAATCAGATTCCAAAACAGTGATGGTTTGTGTGGGACAGGAACCCCAGGGCAGTGTCAGGAGCTGTGCACACCCCTCCAGGCACCACACACTTTTGGCCAGTGCTGCTGCTGGGAAGGTGGGGATGGGAAAGGAGGGAAGAAGATCCTACTTGACATGCAGATGATCTTGTGAAACTCTGAAGTATCATTTCTAGTCTCCTGACAGGGCCTGCAGCTGTTCCTTGAGGTCGATGCAGACACTCAGGCCATTCAACACTCAGCCTAGAGGCAGCAGAGGATGTTTTTTTCCCTTTACAAGTGAAACACAGGGACTGGCTTTAAATTTCCTTGTACAGGCACTGGAGCAGCTGTCACAAACCAAACAGCTTCCTACAAGCCAGTTTCTCCCACTCAGAATTGGAGTCCTTGCTCAGACAAACCTCTGTGCTGCCACAGCTAGACTGCATGTGGGATACAAATTAGCCCAGCTCAAATAAGCTTAACTACTTCTAGATAACCCAGGACAGCACACCCACCCCCTTCAAATCCAAAGACAAGCCAAACAGTCAATCCACACCCACACTCTGCAAAACTTTGTCCTCTAAGTGGATATTTTTCTTTTGAGTCTCAATGTTTATGAGCTATAGAAAATCTTCCCAGTTCACTCTTCCAGCCTCCCATTGGGGTTTCTGCCAAAAACCTGCACCTGGGATTGCAGAACCTGCAGAGTTTATACAAGGGCACTCGAATTTTGGTTCCCTGGATTTCTATTTGGACATGGGAAACAGTACAAAGTATGTTTGGTGGGAAGCTTTTAGCCTGAGCATGAATTCCATGTTTGCCCAGGTATCACCAGCATTACTGTGACTCCATTCTCCCCTCCAGGTGCCCATTGATTCCTTTGGTTATGAGATGACACTCAAGGACAAGGCTCACATTCTGTGTTTCTCTCTGCAGATCAAGAGCCGACGAAAAGGGAGAGAACCACGACACCAGTGCCTCAGGGTGTTCCCTCCTCCCAGAGAGGTGATCCCTGCTATGGATTTTACAGCCCTTTACTCAGCCAACAGCAAGGCCATCACACCTCTGTCTTGATGGCAGTAGGAGAACAGCCCACGAGTCCCTGAGGGGTGCTGGCCATCCCATCTAGCCCTTGAAATGCCTGTAAAGCTCTGCAGAAGCAGCATTTGGGGGCAGCCTGGGAACAGCAGGTGTGGGTCACAGCAGGAAAGGTGCCACTATGGGAAAAGGTTGGAAAAGGAGGGAGAAAAGACAAACTCCACCCTCAATCCCACTACCAGGGCAGATCTTCACCTGCCACACTCAGCTTCCTCCCTGGGGTCCCAGCAGGGCCCTGTGGGAGTTCTCAGCTTGTCCATAAAAGGGGCAATGATTTCACACAGGTCTTGGTCACTTTGCTGTTAACATTGATGGGCCTGGCCAGGATCCAACCTCAGTCTGTTCAATAAAGTACAGGTGTGAATTAATCCTCTAGCATTGCTGGGAATGCTTTTCCCAACTTTGGAAGGAGGACTTTGACATAAAGTGCCTTTTTCCCCTCTGTAGGCCCCTCAGAGCCTGTCACCCCCATGCTGAACTCCTCTGAGCCCGCCCCGACGGACGACGGATCACCACTGACAGTGGCAGCTTTTGGTAAGTTCTTGTGCAGCCTGGGGAGAACAGAGGGGGCTGTTTTGCCAGGACACATTGTTTTGGACTCTCAGTTTCATGAGGCCTTGGCACAGGTTGCCCAGAGAAGCTGTGGCTGCCTCTGGATCCCTGGAAGTGTCCAAGGCCAGGTTGGACGGGGCTTGGAGCAACCTGGGATAGGGGAAGGTGTCTCTGCCCATGGCAGGGGGTGGAACTGGATGAGCTTCAAGGTCCCTTCCAACCCAAACCATTCCATGATTCTAAGTCCTGGACCAGTCTTAGCAGGACAAGATTCCTGGGCAAAGAATAGTTTGATTTGTTGAGGCCTGGTGTCAGAATCCATTCTGCACTTGGCCAGAGCTTTATGAGACATTTAGCTTGTCTCTCCCTGGTGCTTTGCTTTTTGTCTCACTTAACACACCTTTAGGGTAAGATTTCCCAACTGCAGTAGGAACATACTGACTCCTGTCAATCCCCACTGTAATCAGCTGACTTCTGCCCTCCTGGCACTGCCTTATCAATTAAGTATTCATCAATTAAGTATTCAGCAGCAGCCCTTTGAAGTTAAAACACAAGAGGATAGTCATTCACTCTAGTGACTATTCACTTCTCTGCCATGATCACATTAATGAAAACATTGATTTCCTGCCCAACTTTTGATGACAGTCAAAGTCTCTCTGCTACCCCAGGATCCAGGATGTTCTTCTGTCAATCTCAGACAGTTCTTTGCTCCATCTCCAGGTGTCATCAGCTTCATTGTTATCCTGGTGGTGGTGGTGATCATCCTGGTCAGTGTGGTCAGCCTGAGGTTCAAGTGTAACCGCTCCAAGGAGGAAGGTATTTGCCCAAGGGGATCTGTCTTTCCCTAATCCACAGGTCACCAGTTTCCATGTTGGATTTGGCAATTCCTAAAAGATGCATTTGAAAAGGTTTTGAAGCCAAACTGGAACACAGATGCAGCAGTCGGGAATGCAGTGTGACCTCCTCTCTAGAGCCCCAGCCCAGCCCCATCTGCACAAAGACAAGTCTCAAGTTTGCTGCAGCTCAGTGGGCAGATTCCCAGACATGGCAGATTCCCAGACATGGCAGCTCTTCCAGCAAAAGTCATGGAGTTTGACACTCCTTTTCCCTAGGAATCCCACTTTCCACTAAGCAGTGCCCACCAGAGGGCAAGGCTGCTCTATGATAAAACAGATACCTTCCTGAAGTCCAAAGGACATTGGTGACTGAAGAGGCAGCAAGGCCATCAGGTCCTGCCTGTATGGCCCATTCATTGAAAGATTTTCCCTCATCAACTCTCAGGTTTCCCCCATGGTGTCTCTTATCTCATTCAGATTTCATTTATGTCCCTGTACAACGTAATTCAGAATAGAGCTGGCTTATTCTATGGCTTAGCTGTGATGTTTTCTCGCCTGTGTGTCACCAACTCCAGCTTTTCTCCCTCCAGACAAACAGAAACCAGGAAGCTCCATGGTATCAGAGAGGTAAGGCTGCTCATGCTGTCTATGTCCAGTTCAAAGTGCCTATTTTATTCCAGAGCTAAAGAATCTGCTTTGGTTATATCAGGTGGAAGGAAGCATCTCAAAACATCTCTGATAGCTGATAGAGACAAAGGTAGACAGTCAATATTTCGGGGCCTCTTTTCAAAGCTTCCCTGAATCTCCAAAGACTCATCACCTTCCCAAAGCAGTGTGCTTGTCTTTCTTTGCCTAGATACAGACTTGAGGTCTAAACTTGAGTTTCTGATTCTCAAAGCAGTCTCAGGTATCTTCCAAGATGCTTATTATTACTGTTAACCCAGAGAGAGTAGGATAAGGGGGCCCCAGTTCAGAGACCTTTGAAAAAGAAGCATCAAGTGGAGAATGGTCTGTCAGAACCCCATGGTCCATCATTGCTACCCCAGAAGAGAGGCTGAAGGTGGGAAAACAGCAGGAAACAAGAGCTGGAAGGGACCACAGCATGTTGCTCCTACTTTTCTATCTGATAGTTTCCTACCAAAGTAATAAACCCTGCTTTGGAAAGGGGCAAGGGACACAAAGCATTTAGGTGCCAAATTTTCATCAACAGCAGTGTTTCCCAAATATCCTTAATGATCATGATCCAAGTGATCTGAAGCCACTGAGGCAGAACATGCCAGAGCGAAGGACAGAGCCCTGGGGCACCCTAATCCCCAAAGTCATCCAGTCTCCACTGGCACTAAATGTGTATCCCATTCCTCAGGGTAGGAAGAAAGGGGAATTCCATGTTCTTAAGGCTTGTAACTGACTCTTGAGAGAGACACTGACAATAAATACATGAGCAGCAGCATTGGAAGGAACAATACCCAGGGCTCCCTCTGTATGACAAATAACCTTAAGGGCCTCGTAGGAGAAATAAATAACCTGGTTTTATTACAAGCAAATGAAGTGAGTAGAAAGGTGAAAGGGGGGAGGGGCTTTTATTAACTGAAGAGGAGTTCCTTTTTCTTTTTTAATTAAAAAAGGTGTGGCACAGAGTAGTAAGATGAATGGTTCTGTCTGAACCTGACACCAGGGAACTTTTGCGGTGGGAATAGGGAAAAATATAAAAAGTAAAGATGTAACTAAACAAAGACCTTCTCTGCCTATTGTGTCCAGGGGGTACATCACAATCAATCAAAAAGAAGGGTAACACCCCCTCCCTGGGCAGAGAAATAACCTTTTAAGGTAAAACCAGCATTTAATGAACATGTAGCAGTTTATGTAACCGAAAGAACTACAAAAGGTGTGGTTTTCAAACTGGTCCTGTGCTTCCAGACCCAAGTGGCTTTGGGACACAGCACACTGAAATTAAACCTTCTGTTACACTTCCTTTGTCTCACAGGTTTTTGCCGTCTTTCCAAATTCGAAAGAAGGATTTTTCCCACACTAGGACAGGGCTCCCAGTAATGCTCTCTTTTGTTCCAGTTCTGGTGAGGGCTGCAGGGCTGGCAGGAAATCCATTGACTGGGAACCAAAACCAAACTGCTCCCTGACTCTGCCTACAAGTAGTGACACAGGGGACAGTGGTGCTTTCTGTAGGGCACACACAGCTTGTTTGCCCAGAGATCTGGGAATGTGGCACCAAGGATGGGCCTGAATCAGGACAGCAGCTCAACAGGCAATGGAAACCACCCCTGGTCCTGTGTACCAGACTCAGCCTTGCCTGTTTACCTCCAGCTGTGTGCAAACAAACTTTGTCCTTGGAGGTGTCCTAGGAGTGACTGGACATGGCACTCAGTGCTCTGGGCTGGCTGACAAGGTGGGGATCAGGCACAGGTTGGACTCAATGATCTTGGAGGTTTTTCCCAACCTAAACGACTCTGTGATTCTGTGATTCCCTCTCTTGTTTCCCAGAGCAGTTAATACCACCTTCTCTCCCTGACAGCTGCTCAGCAGACACGAGCCAGAAGGACAACAGCATCACTCTGATCTCCATGAAGAACATCAACATGAACAACAGCATGAGTTACCCACCATCAGAAAAGGTGTCCCTTTTCAGCCTTGCTTTTTAGGGCATTAGCTGGGGATCATTTCTGTGGCTGGATAAGAGCATGCCTTTGAGGTACTTCTTTGGTCTCTTATTCCTTCAGAAATATAACAAAAAAACAGCTGCCATCAAACTCCTAAATGTCCAAACTGGTTCCAGTGAGCCCAGTGAAAAGTTTGGGTGCCCATCTCAGGTTTACCTGAGCTGCCTGAACTCGAGGTGTCAAATATACCTCATGTATACAGGTGACATGGCCTAAGGCCAGCCAACAAAGTGGTTTGTCATTAAATGAAGAGGTCAGCAGCCTTTGAGAAATCAAGGTCTCACTCTCCAGCCCAAGCTCACCCACTCCAGCTCCACAGGTGGTTGAAGCACATTCCCTTCAGTGCCCTCACATCCATCCCACACGAGGATTTCACATCATTTTCACTTGTTTTAAAGCTGGGATTGAGTTTGGGAGAACACAATGCTTTGAACTCCCTCTGCCAGCCCAAACAGGCTGCTGATGCCCCATGTCCTGTTCTTTTGCCAGGTGCTATGAAGAGCCCAGAGAACGAAGCTGAGACATCACAACCAGCAGTGACTTTCTAGGTTCTTTTTCTTTTTTTTCCTTTGTGGAAAGAGCGAGGGTGGATTTTATATATAAATTATTATGTCCTTTCTGATCAATACATATAGTGTCCTACATAGCTTCCCCACCTGGGGCCTAAGGGCTTTCTCCAGTTACGGCCTGCCATGCTCAGTGGTTGATATCTAACTCTATTTTTGAGATGCCTTCAAACACTCAGAATAAATCCAGCAGCAGAAAGCACCAAGGCACCACCTACTTCACTAATGGCCTTTACAGTCTGTGCCAGGCAGTCACGGCTCGTTAATCAGCGCAGCCCCACGTCAAGTCAAAGCTGTGTGTTAGGAAAGCCTGATCTGAAGACCTGAGGAGACTTAAATGGCCAAGTTCTAGGTCAAATCCCAGTATGATAATCCAAGCCCCTTATCCCTGGTGCCCTCGTTGTCCCCACAGTGGTGGGGATGATCACACCCACCTGCCTCACAGGGTTGTTGTGAGGCTACAGTAGTCCATGTCTGTACAGCATTTGGAGAGCCGTGAATTAAAGGTGCTGCTGAAATACAATTTGCTGTCTTAAAGACTTTATTATTAATACCTGAGCTTCAGGCAGGCAGATCACTGCCTTCCCATGTGCTTAAACACTCATCTGAAGTGTGAGGAATGAAGTCTCTGCACAGACAGGGGTTTAGCTGAGTGTAAAACCCAGTGGCCACAAGCAACATGCTGAGCTACTTGAGTTCCTGGAGTCTGGCAGCGCGAGTGTGCTTGGGAGAGCTTCCATCGTCTCCACCACTGCTTTCCCAGAGCTTCCTGATAGACCAGAAGAGCAGCATCCCCATCCAGCCAGGACCCCCAGCTCAGCACAGCCCCAGGAACCACCAGTGCACCCCAAGGTTGTAGGGGTAAATACCCTTTTTCTGGAAGATTTCACTTTGAGGACATTAGAGCTTAATTAGATGTTTTGCTTAAGGAGACTTTCTGCCTAAGAAGAAACCCCTTTTTCAAAGAGAGTTGGATGTTTCTTTTCCTTCTGCATTCCAAAGAAAGCTACAGTCTTTCTCTCTGGTCTGAGGAGAAATAAACCCTCACAGTGTTACAGGCCTTTGCTTTGGGGAGGGCCTGGGGGAGGACAGAGAAGATAAGAGGCCTGGAAGGGAACAGGAGGCTTTCTCAGGCCCAGCACTTTTGCAGCTGCTGCAGGTTCTCTTGGGGAGTTTTTATCATTCTCGACTTCAGAATAAACCTTTTGGATTCTTTTCACTGCCTTGGCAATTTTGGGGGTACCTGTGTGTATCTTACCACACAAAGGCACCTCAAGGACAGCCCTTCGTTGGGTTCCCCAGGGCAGTAGCTCCTGTTTGGAGCCTGCTGGTCACAGCCTGAGTTGGTTCAGCCCCAGCCATACTCACTCACCACCTTCAGCAAAATACTCACATGAGGAGGGTGGGGATGTCCATCCCTAGCATCCACGTGAGAGAAATGATGCCCCACTGGGTATTTCTGGAGGTCTCAGCTGCCTCATTCAGCAGAGTAAGGTACTGAAGCACTAACCCTGCACTACCTCTGCCCATCTTCACCGTGACTCCTGCTTGGAAGCTGCATCAGTTCCAGCAGCACAGACCTTGGGAGAACCTTGTCTGTGCAGCAGCAGCACAGTGAGATACTGGTTCCCCTAACAGGAGCAACATCATCCATCAACCCTGAAGGTAAACTGTGACATTAAGGAAAAAAGGACCTAGCCAAGCACTCAGAAGGGATATTGCTGCACACATTCCCCTGCACAGTTCAGTGAAAAATTGTAATTGAGCTTGATTTAATCTAATAGGATGGATAAGAGATGTTTGCTGGTATGGGCAGTGTAGGAGGTAGCTGTGCTTTGCAGCTGGCAAGGAAGCGTTCAGCAAAATACATGCAATGTTTTCACAACTCATGCTAAGAGCCAACACATTTTCTACCTTTAACATCTGCACCAGGGAGTTTGATAAGTTGTTTTTTAATAAATACAGCTTTTCTGATAACATTCATGAAAAGTAAAATACCATTGCTCACCCAGCCTCTGCCAGACTGGTGAATTTGCTTAAACATGAAGTCCCAGGTGATTCCCAGTTGGGTGAACCCGGAGCTCCAGATCCCAGAGACCTGTGACTCCACTCATGGAACACCACAAGTAGGTTTTTAGTGAGTATCAAGCTTTAACACATCTCTGCAGACTCCTGAGATCCCATGGGATCTTGCCACTGCTCAAGTTTTCCTTCCTTTGACCTACTTCTTTCCACAGACCCTTGAGAATCTTACACAGAGGGTGGGGAGGCCCTGGCACGGGTTGCCCAGAGAAGCTGTGCCTGCCCCTGGAAGTGTCCAAGGCCAGGTTGGATGGGGCTTGGAGCAACCTGGGCTAGAGGAACGTGTCTCTGGCAGGTGGGATGAGGAAAAACCAGCAGCAGTATTAGCAATGATAAAGGCAGCTGGGAAATGTCTTCCTTGCCGTGAGGGGCCCAGAACTGGACACAACCCTGGAGGGGCCTCAGCAGGGCCAGCACAGGGACAGTCCCTGCCCTGGTCCTGCTGCCACACCATGGCTGGCACAGCCCAGGGGCCAATGGCCTCTTGCCCCCCTGGGCTCACCTGGGCTCATGTCCAGCCCCTGGCACCAGCACCCCCAGGGCTTTCTCTGCTGTTGGAGAGTGTCCAAAGGAGGGACATGAGGATGATGAAGGGTCTGGAGAGACCACACAAGAGCGGCTGAGGGCACTTGGTGTGTTCAGCTGGAGCAGAGGAGGCTGAGGGGAGACCTCAGTGCAGTTCCGACTGCCTGGGCAGGGGCAGAGGAGGGGCAGGGACTGAGCTCTGCTCTGGGGGGACCAGGGACAGCAGCCAGGGAATGGCTGGAGCTGTGTCAGGGCAGGCTCAGGTTGGATCTCAGCAAAAGGTTCTTCCCCCAGAGGCTGGTTGGGCACTGCCCAGGCTCCCCAGGGCAGTGGGCACAGCCCCAAGGCTGCCAGAGCTCCAGGAGGGTTTGGACAATGCTCTCAGCGACAGGGTGGGATTGTTTGGGATGGTCCTGTGCAGGGCCAGGGGTTGGACTGGATGGTCCTTGTCAGTCCCTTCCAACTCAGGACATTCCATGATCCCATGACATCCCCAACGCTGCCATCCCGCTCTCAGCGCTGTCCCCGCCCGGCACACACCGTGCCCGGTCCCACACAGGGTCCCCCCGCCCCGGGGCCGCTCTGACGTCATCCCCCGCTCCCCTCAGAGCCTCTCATTACGTCACCGCCGCGCTATGACGTCACGCCGCCATTCCCGGCGGGGCCGCTCCCGGCAGCCCCCGCGTACAAGATGGCGGCGCGGGGCGGCGGGCGGTGAGCGGGGGCGCGGCCCCGGGCAGACATGACCTACACGGCCGAGCAGCTGGACGGGGTGCGGCGGTGAGCGGGGCCGGGGGGCGGCGGGGAGCGGGGCCGGGGGAGCGGGCCCCGGGGATAACCGTGTGTCGGCCGCCAGGATCAAGCGGTGCCGGGACTACTACGAGATCCTGGGCGTGAGCCGGGACGCCGGCGAGGAGGAGCTGAAGCGCGCGTACCGCCGGCTCGCCCTCAAGTTCCACCCCGACAAGAACCGCGCGCCCGGGGCCACCGAGGCCTTCAAAGGTGAGGGAGCTCCGTGAGGGGCCCGGGGGGCTCCGTGAGGGGCCGAGCGGCCGCACCCGCAGAGGCCGCGGGTGCCGCGGACACACCGGCGGCCACACAGAACCCCCCCGCGGCTCGGCAGGGTTGGCATTTTCCTCCGCACAATGCAGCATTTCCATCAGAAACCGAGGGAAATGTACCTCAGGTCTCATTCCGAGAACTTCTGAGGGATTTTGCAGTGGCACGAGGTGACAGGCCAAGGAGGAATGGGTTCACACTGACAGAAAGCCCGGCTAGATAGAGTATTGGGAAAAAATTGTTCCCTGTGAGGGTGGGGAGGTCCTGGCACAGGTTGCCCAGAGAAGCTGTGGCTGCCCCTGGATCCCTGGAAGTGTCCAAGGCCAGGTTGGACAGGGCTTGGAGCAACCTGGGCTAGTGGAAGGTGTCCCTGCCCATGGCAGGGGGTGGAAGGAGATGAGCTTTCAGGTCCTTTCCAACCCAAACCATTCCAGGATTCTGTGAAAGGTTCAAAATGAGGCTTGGAACTAACACTGGGCATGCAGGAGAATGGGGTGTTGTGTAATCAAAAACTGCTCCTTGTCAATAAATTTATATGTTTATCTATGCAAGCATATCAAATTTAATCCAATATGCTGTGTCTGGACTTCTCAGAAAAATTTCCGTTCTGTACTGACCCTGTTGCCAAAGGATCCTTTGCCCTTTCCATGCTGTGTTGCAGCACAGCACTAGGAAAGCAAGTGATTCATTCATAGTCTGTTAAGGAGCTTCCAAAGGGCTTCCAAAGGGCTTTTCTTTGTTTGTTTGTGTTTGGGTTGTAGTTCTCAATGAACTTGTTCTGTCAGAGATCAAAGAGGAAGATGAACCAAACAAATACTTCTGGGTGGTTGGATGTAAAGTGTGAAGTAGATGTGCTGCACAGCTTCAGGAGCACCTCTGCCAGCAGGAAAAACTTGGAATATCACTCTGCATTTTTATTAGTCTCTCCAGTTATTAACTTTGTGTTGACTGTGTGTGGTATATGGAGGTGCACTTCTATAGCAGGGCTTGGTTTGAGCTGAGAAAATGTTGCATTCTCACCCACTTTCTTGGCTGAAGCAGGGGCTCACCTCGGTTTTATGAATGTTTCAGGTCTCTCCATATACTTTAGCACTTTCTCTTGGCATCAGGGGCAGCAGGAAGTAGTTTCCATCACAGGTAGTTCCAGTGCTGTTCTTTCAAAAGTGACTCAATCTTTGGTCAAGCATGACTTTTCTATGCTTGTTTGGGGTTTTTTTTGCTGCACTGCTTATAAAAGTCAGAGCTCTGGAAATGTTAATTAAAATGCTTGTTTTAATTCCCTCTCCAGCAATAGGCAATGCTTTTGCAGTTCTGAGCAACCCTGAGAAGCGACTGCGATACGATGAACTGGGGAGCGACCAAGAGCACGTCAGCACTGGCCAGGCCAGGCACTACAATTACTACACAGAGTTTGAAGCAGACATTACACCAGAAGAAATATTCAATGTGTTTTTTGGTGGGCATTTTCCTACAGGTCAGTGGCTGTGAAGTGCAGTGGGCTGACACTAAACCCCAGGGAATGGCTGGAGCTGTGTCAGGGCGGGCTCAGGTTGGGTCTCAGCAAAAGGTTCTTCCCCCAGAGGCTGGTTGGGCACTGCCCAGGCTCCCCAGGGCAGTGGGCACAGCCCCAAGGCTGCCAGAGCTGCAGGAGGGTTTGGCTGATCCTCTGGGGCACAGGGGGTGACTCTTGGGGATGGGCCTGTGCAGGGCCAGGGGTTGGACTGGATGATCCTGGTGGATCCTTTCCAACTTGGGATATTTTGTGATTCTGTAAACCATAAAGGAAGGTCAGCTTCCCTTGGGACTGCTCATGGAATTGATTATACATTTGAAAAGAGCAGAAACCTTTTTGGAATTGTTTTCTGCCTTTCTTTTATTCCCTCCATCATCTGAAGCCAGCAGTGGTATGGGAGATAAAATAAGGTGTGAATGGGAAGAGATGTCTTAGGTGATGGCTGGACTCAGTCACCTCAGAGGTCTTTTCCAACCTCAACCATTCCATGATTGGGTTGTACTTGAGGCACCTTCCAGCATTCCAGGCCGGCATGGCACAGCTGCTGGAGTTGTGGTCTCAGTGCCTCTCTAAGCAGGGAAGCTCCTGTGCCTTTCTGGCACGTTCCCGTGTGCTGGAATGAAATTCAAGCTTGGGAGCTCAGCAAGTGCTCCCTGCCAGGATAGACTGTCCGTGGATATGCAGGATCCAGGGGATATGCAGGATCCAGTAACACAGCAGTGGAGCTGCACCTGTAGTAGCTCTGGGCATGTATCAGTCCGGTCTTGGCTTTTGTATTTGTAGGAAAAATAGAAAGATGCCACAAGATCTGTGGATTAAAAGTAAATCTGAAAGGTGTGGTGAGCTCAAGGGTGTTCCTGGCAGGAACATTTAGCATTCCTGTAAAGTTTTCCCCTCCCAGATGTCACATAAAGTGACGTACACACCACTTACTACAGCCTGAAGCCACAGACACAGGTAGTTACTTACAAGCTCCCCATAACCTTAGTTTGAGTGGTGCATCTTGCAGCCAGGGGACCTCAGGTTGTTCCTAAATTTGCATCAGTAAATGTGCAAAGTGAGCCAACCCCAGCATGGTGTAATTCCATCCAGAGTCTGCAAGTTTTCCATTCCTGGCTGTGCAAGGAATTGCACCCGTGTGTGCCTTTTGTGGAACATTGCCCTCGTGGAATGGGACTGCTTGGTAGCGTGGGGGACAGGGATGCTTGGAACTGAGGACAGGAAACTGAGGAGCTGCAGAGGGAATTTGGGTACTGGGCATGGCAGGTTTGTCAGGGAGAAAATGGGAATTTTGAGCCAAATGGCAAAGAATAAGGAAAGAAACAGGTATTTCATAGTAGTTGGTGTTGGTAGGAAACAATGGTTTCCTCACCAAAAAAGTGTGTGGATGTAAATTTGTGTACATTTTCCTAATGTAAAAGTCAGTTTTAAGTTATGGAAAATTACCAGTTTAGCAATTTTCCAGATAGGGAAAGTCCTGACAGATTCTATTTAGCAAGAGAATTGCTAGTAAGAGGTAGCTGATATAAAGAGAACATTTTTTAAACTGCTGTAGCACTAAGTAGGACTTGCCTGAGCTGAAGTTTGTGCTGGTTTTTGTTTTGTGACACCTTGCTGTCACCAGGCTCTCTGGAAATCCAAATTAGAGGTGTTGGTGTCAACTCATTTGTGTGGCATTTGTGGGCAGGTTTATGGCTTTGTTTTTACTGTGCAGTTTTCCTCTGTGGATATTCAGTGGAAAAATATTAAAAGTTAAAATGTTAACTGTGATAAAACTTAAGGGAGACTCCACATGGCACAGTTCTAATGGGGAGAGGCTACAACTTGAATGTCCTTCTCATGAAAAATAAATGCACATGGAAGGAAAGAAACTCCTGGCAGAAATTCTTGGAGAAACTTGGAATTTTGGATAACTCTTTTCTAGGCACCCTGTAAAAGCCATTCTTCTGTTCCAAAACTTGCTTCTTTTTTCATGGCTTGATAAAATACTGTCTTTTTTCCAAAAAGAAAGTTTCCTCCTTGGAGACAGCCTGGCTTGGAGCTCTGATGGCACACATGCCTTGGAAAAATCCTTGAGCAAGCAATGGAACAGAGGTTTGACACAACAGCAAAGGTCACCTTCGCCCAGGTTTCTTGCAGAATTCTTTGGGAAACTCAAAAAAGGACAGTGGAAGAGTATAAAATAATGTGACATCTTTCCCAGGGCTTAAAAATAGATTTGCATTTCTGTTGTGATGATAAGCCATAGATTTCCAATTCTCTAACACAAAGACATGCTGAATTTCAAAGGAGGAGAGCAATGCTATTATTAAGATATTCATATGGTGATAAAATCAGAGTTAGAGCTTCAAATCGAAGCAGCACATGCAATTCTTTCCTCATTTTAAGGTTTTTAAAAATAAATCAACTGCATTCCACGTGCAAGAAAGGAAATCCTGAATTGTTCTCCTTTTTTCACTCAAAAAGCTATTTTTTTAAAATCTCTCTCCTTATGATAAAATAATTAAATGAAACCATTAATGGCTTGAAGGCAGAGGAAATAGAAATGAGTAGAAAAGCACATTCAGTAATTATGGGAGGCTGTAATTCATGGCCTGAGCCTGGAGAAGCAAATTCATTTTCCTGCCACAGCCTTGCAAGTGAATGTGACAAAACCAGCATTAAAATATGAGATACAATCATAAAAATCAGAACATGTCTCTGCAGTTTGATTTAAATTAAGATGGACTTGGGGCACACTTTACAATTTCTCTGGTAGGCTTTTTGGAATGACATGTTGTTTTGTCATTTCAGTCAGAGGTTGGCTGTGCTTTTTGGTGTGAGGTCTGACAAATGTAACCAGGCTGTGTAGTGTCAACCTGGATAGTTAAACAGAAACTGAGGAGTACAGGTGAGTGCCATGAAACATGACTTTTCTTTTACAGGAAATATCCACATGTTCTCAAATGTAGCCAGAGATGCACATTATTACCCACGGAGGCACCGGACTGAAAGGGCATGGACACAGGAGCAGGAGGAGGAAGACAACAGGCCACAGGTAGCCAGGAGGAGGGATCTCCTGGCCTTAAATATCTCACCAGGCTGAGGGAGACCTGAAGCCAGGGCAAACCTTCCCATGCTTGAGTGCTCAGTGTTTATTCTCAAGCACTGCACCCACAGGGGATGTTTTTTACGTGACTGGATTGGCTTTTATTAATTGCTGCTTTAAAAATACTTTGTATTTATAGGATTACATGCCTTCCAGTTTCTGTCATCCAGGGGTTTGCTGCTGCTTCTTTTTTCAAGCTGTAATGTTTGGTAATCCAACAACAATTAGTCCAAATGGGGCCTGGTAATGGGTGTGGAAGCACTGGCTTTTGCTCTTTGTCCTCAAGGTGTATTTAAGCCTTCAGTAAATGAGCACCCAGGTGCTGCACAAGCCTCTCCCAGCCGGGGGCAGGATGGCTCTGGGATACGTTTCTGCCGACTGAGACCTCCAGGTGAGACAGGGTGTCTTTCGTTGCCAGTGCACATACACATGTGCCACCTGCCTTGGCAGAATCTCCCTCTGGAGACCATCTGTTAACCTCGGGGGATCATTCTCCAAGCAAGATGAGTTTTCCCTTGTGAGTCTCTTAGTCAGCCTCTGAAAAAAAGAAATGGATACAGCTGACAGCAAACACAGGGCAAATGAATTCCACCTACATCAGGAATCCTCGTATATCCCAGGGCAGAGGGTGAAGCCTGAGTAGGTGCATGCTTTATTTTCCTCCTCCTAGCATTTTAGAAGCCAGTTTAGAAAGAAATCAAAAAGCAGGAGGAAAGATCTGTGTTTTCCCTTTGATACTTTTCCACTCTCTTGTTGCATTTGCATCCTGTTCCAGCTTACAGCATATGTGGTCTCTTAACCCTTTACTGCTCAGCCATTAAATCCAGTGCTTGAACAGAGGTTGAGGTCTTTAGAATGGGTGTAACAAACTTCAGAGAGTGCCTGGAAAGCTATAGAACATGAGAATTGCAGTGTTGGATTGTCAGCTGGGCACTGACAGTGCTGTGGGTGTCTATTGCCTTGTGAAGAAGGGGGTAGAGGAAAAGATAACTGAAAGAAAGTGGTTGTCAAGAGATGTCTGAGATTATTAATAAAGGTTATTTTGAAATTACAGTGTCATCCCTCTTGAAATCCCAAAGTACTTCCTCTTTTTTTCAGTTTACACGTAATACATTGTTGATCTGTGATAGGTAGCCTGGTTTCTGTGAACAGATGCCTCTTTTTCCATCTCTGTCTTCCCTTGGCTACTAATTCTTGTTGTTCTTTTCAGAATTCCTATTCTGCATTTATCCAGTTGATGCCAGTTTTCATCATCATAGTAGTGTCAGTGATAACCCAGCTGATGGCCACCAACCCTCCCTACAGCTTATTCTACAAGTCGTAAGTGCTTTGAAAACACGTTTTTCTGCTCTTACTGTGTGCAGTGTGGAGGCAGAAGGCAGTTGGATTTGATAGCAGAATTCATGTTAATATTCTGCTCTTTCCAGCAAGTGTTATCAGCTCATAAATAGGGAAATATCAACAGTCTGCCCTGACGAGTTCCCCTGAGCTGTGAAGTTACCTGTGGTGAGCTTTATTGCTGAACAGAGAGAGACACCAGACCAGAAACCTTCCTCAGCTGGCGTGAAATGGTTTTGCACTGTGATACAGGAGGATAAATGTGGGTGTAGATCAGCCTCTGGTCTGCCCAGCCCCTGGAATCTGTGGACCACCACTGAGGTTCCTCTGGAAAGCAGTTAAATAATGAAGCTTGTGGTTTGCAATATGAATCCAAATCTGCTCTGGAGCATGAATTCCACTGGAAGCTCCACAAATCATTAAAGCCTTGAAATTCCCTGGTTTAATTTCTGTAGAGGAACAGGACCCTGGGGAGCTGGTCAGCTCTGGAAGCAGAAGGACCACCAGCAGAGCTGCTGTAATCTGAGTTTGTGAGGCAGGGGAAAAAACAGTGCTGGGAGGGAGGAAGGAATCTCTCTAGTGGGAAAGAGCTCACCTTGACTGGCTCTTACTGAGCCAGAAGTAGGATTGGCAGGTTTTGGGGAACCAGCATAGAGCTCCAAACACACCCCTTGCTCCCTTCTAGGAGTTTAACTCCTCAGGTCCAGGGCTGTCCCCTCCCTTTGCTGTCAGAGTAGCCCAGCACCCCTCATCATTTCGCCACAAGATGTCAGTGTGAGGCCCTCACAGAGGAGCAGGAGGGTGATTGTTTTTTGGTGGTTTTTTTTTTTCCAGGGAGTGTTTTTGCTATCTGCCAGTCCCATGTGGAACCTCCCACGCTGCCCCCACAGCAGCTGATCTCTCCTGCTTTTCTTTACTGCCTCCCCTTCTCCTGCTGGTGTGAGATAGTCAGGCCTGAGCCTGGCACACAGTTAGGTCATTTCTCTAAATCATAACTTTAAAAAACAGCTTAAAAACTAGAAGCAATTGTTTCTTTAAAGAGAGTGGACACCTCTGAGACAGCGAGAGAGAAGGAAAAGAGGAGTCCAGGAAGAAGGGGCAAACAGGATTCCATTGAGTAGAGTGTAACCTTTGTGTTTTGGCTCCCTGCCTCTGCCTGTGGGCAGTGATTTGAGCAAATGCCTGGGTATCTTTGCTCAAATAAGGAAATTCGGTCTAAGAGTGGAGTTTGATCCAGTGGCTGTGTCAGAGGGGCTAATTCTTCCCCACTTTACTTACTGATGATTATAAAACCCTGAAGAAAAGTGTAATTAGAATCTCCCCTGCTAATTTTTAGTTCTACTAAAGGATCCAGAAAACAGGAAAATCCAGATCCAATTGCATTGTGCCCCAAGTCTTCATAATCTCTACCTTAGTTGTCAATCCCCGTGGATTTCTGGACTGAGTTTGCCAGGAATCCCCAGCAAACAGAAGGAAGTGTCTGGAGAGTTCACAGTTAAAATTTGCTCTGATATTTTGGAAGTGTCTTGAGCGAACTGTTGGGAACAAACACGGTATTCAGAAGGAGCAGTGTCAGTTCTTTGTAGGTATTTCCAAACATTAGATATTTTCCTGTGGTTTTAGCAGGGGGTGGATTCTGTTTGTAATGCACAGCTTGCTGTGCCCGAGACTTGTAATTTCCCTACTGGATGGTTGAGGGAGCCATAATCCTGCAGAAATTAACTGTAAAAACATGGCTCTAAATACTGTCCTCTGGAAATGCCAGTGTGGAGAAACAGCTCTTGATTTCTTTAGGGTTGAACTGCTCAAACATCTGGTTTCTCTGTGTGTCCACAGGTCCATCGGCCACGTCATTATCAGAGAAACAGAGAACTTGCAGGTGCCTTACTATGTTGATAGGAACTTTGAGAAGAATTATCAAGGAGCAGAACTCCAAGAGCTCGAGAAGACGGTTGAAAAGGATTACATAGACTATATTCAGACCAGCTGCTGGAAGGAGAAACAGCAAAGTAAGTTCTTTCTGTCCCAGGTGTGTGCCCAGGACACGCCGGGGCCTGGGCGGTGGCTGCGCCTCGCAAAGTGCTGCTGGTTTTAGCCTCAGTTTGCAAAGCTCACATCTCAGCCTTGCCCTGCTTTGAGGTGTCTCACATCTGCTCTTAACACTGAATTGGCTTTTCTTGAGATCTGTCAAAATACATTTTAAGTGATGAGTGGAAAGTAGATTTCACCATTTGAGACTTTTTTTTCCACTCGGTTTTTATGCTCGAATAACCTTTAGTGATGATGTTTTCAACATAGAACCCACCACATTTATCTAGCCCTGACAGATGGTTAGGCTAGAAAAGATCTTGAGGACATCACCTCTTCCATGTTTCCTTTGCTGGAGCACACTGGCTCCATGAGAAGTTTCTCTGACTTTTCTCTTAAAACTTCCCCAGGAGAGCCTGTAGCCTGTCCAGGTGCTCTTGGCTCTCTTGAGTGGGCTGTGTTCCTGGTATCAGTTTCCAGAGCTGTGCTTCTGTGCTCAGTTTGTGTGTTATTTGCATTTTCTATCTTTAGATGAGTTTGAGATCATGCTTTTCACCACAGTCAAGTCTTTTAAAAACAAGAATTGAGTGCAGGAAGGGAGAACACAGATGTGAGCATTCAAAATCGTTATTCTCAATCAGCCATGAGTCACTCAGTGATGTGAATAAAGGCATGTGAACCCCATATTTTAAGGCATTTTACACCCATATTGCGTTACTTACCTATTAATTGCTGCTAATCTGGTTTATTGAAAACAGAGCAAATCCCTGCTTCTTTGGCAAGTAACAAAAATAAAATTACAAGGAGTAGCTGATGTTGGGATGTTGTGACAGATTTTTTTTCAGCTAAAAAACTCATCACCTTTAAATGAGTAAACACAAAGTGCTGCTGTGTATAAAGGAAACTGGAACAAGTTGTGTCTCTGAGAATGTTCAATAGCAAACTGCTTTCACACACTGGTGGGGCTTTCTAAATTGCTCTGTGTGAAACAATCCTCAGCACACTGCTAAAAAGTGCCTTTGCACTTGTTTTCAGTTTCTTTACCAGTTGCATCATTATGGAAACACACTTTGTCCAAACAAGACTTGTTTAACCCTAGAGAAGAGGTAACAATAGTGTTGCTGACTCCAAACTCTTTACAGGTTTTTCATGGGGAGGCTTGTTTTGGTTTAAAACATAAAAGCTACCAATCCTGCTTTAAAGAGAAATAAACAGACATAGGTTCTGAAGTTAAAAAGAACCCATAACATAAGACCACAAAAATCCTGAAGTTTTTAGTGTGCTTGACTTGTGACCTTCAAGCATCTGTGGCTGGCAGGAGCAGCCTCTAAGTGTAATTTGGCTGTTAATACTCATAAATGTAGGCTTACCGTAGGGAGAGAGCTTTTCTTGCACAAAAATCCTTTTAATTGATCTTGTGCAACTGAAAATTGTCTCTCTCATGTAGACCTGGAGCTAAGGAGAGCCAAGCCCCAAAATAAGGACAGGGTTTGGGAGTCTAAGGGAGACCAGTTGTCAGAGAGGGGGAGATGATCCAGCAGGGAATGCCAAATGCCTGCCAAGCCCTGCTCCTCCAGAGCTCTGTACACTTAGAGATTGTATTAGTCACCCATCTGCAAATACATTTACAGTGTCCACAATTAGCAGTAGCCTGAGGACTCCACTGTAATTCAAACTAAGCATTTTCAGAGTGATTCCATCCATGCCAGTGAACAGGTAAGGGGCACAGCTGAGGTTGGGCTCACTTTGCAAAAATAAACTGTGAATACGGTGTGGAGTGCTGGAGAAAAGCTCTGGAGATGTTGAGGCAGTTCTTAGTCAGCTGTTGCTCCACAGCATTGGTCTCTTAATCCTTGTTGAAGTGTTTGACTTAGTGTACTCAGCTTTTTGTCAGTTGAATGCCTATTAATAGTACATTTGTTGTGTTTACTGAGGGTGCATTTCTCTTTAGCACCAGCAAAATGGACAGAGATGAGTTACTCAGGAACAGTTTGGTTTTAAAGTCCTTGATTTTATGACTTGGAAAGTGCTACCTGGTGTTCAACAACCTGAAGGAAAACTTTAAAAGTAACAGGTTGGTATCTTGTTCAGCCAGTTGATTTTATAGTGCTGCACCAAACAGGACTGCCCTTCTCAGCAGAGCAGTGTGTGAAAGTTGTGTGTGCTCTGGGTTTGGGTCTTCTGAAACCTCTGGAACAAATAAGTACAAAAAGCAGATCCCAGGTTTTTACAGGAATGTTTCAGCTGGGATAGCACAGTTGTAAAGTGAGGCTCCAAAGAGCTCCAGGTCACAAAGAGGCAACTGAAAACAGAGAGAATCAGGATATGTGTCATAGAATCATGGGATGGTTTGGCTTGGAAGACACCTTAAAGCTTATCCAGTTCTACCCCCTGCCATGGGCAGGGACCCTCCACTAGCCCAGGTTGCTCCAAGCCCTGTCCAACCTGGCCTTGGACACTTCCAGGGATCCAGGGGCAGCCACAGCTTCTCTGGGGAACCTGTGCCAGGGCCTCCCCAGCCTCACAGCCAAGAATTTCTTCCTGATATCCAGTCTAAACGTAGCCGAAATTCAGTATTTTAGGATGTCCTTAAAGAGAAAAGTTCAAAGGAACAACTCTGTAGAAGATTGAAACCCACAAGGAGCAGATGTGATGGAATAAACCCTGTCAAAAGCACAGGGAATAATTTTTCCCGATTGGATAAGTGGAAACTGAGATTCTCCACTGCACAATTCCAGGGACTCTGGACTCAGAGACAATTACCCAAGTCTGGTTTTGCTGGAGGCTTGTCAAGGCTGTGTGCCCAGCACTGCCTGAGTGGCATTTGGGTTATAAACCTGTCAATGGGTTCCTCCTCTAAAATGAACTGTTCATGCCTGACAGTTTGGGAAGCTTTTCAGTAAGTGGGTGGAGGGTTAAATGGTTTTAAATTTCAGTGGGACAGGGACACAGGACGTAAGGCATGAAAGGACCTATTGAAGTTCTTTCCACTCTGAATAATTTTGTGAAATGAGGGGCTTGTGAGGTGTATAAAAGCTCTTTGAAAAATTGAGTGTCATCAGGTAGCCTGTGCTTACGGAAAGGTTGACCTTTTCAGAAGTAAATTACTGCTTTTCTCCTCAGTGCATCTAATCCTGCAGCTAAATTATTCTTCAGGGAGAAAGCTATATTAAGACTTCCTCAGCTAATCAGCAGAAGAAACTTCTCTGAATTACTGGGGGGAAATAATTTAAACAATGGGATTATTTCAGTTTTATGTTGCTTTTGAGAAGAAGGGGAACAAATATGCAAAGTACATTTGAGATTGTTAATGAAAGGGCACGGAGGCCTTTCAGACAAGTCCCTCGGGTAACTCTTCACCTCCCTGGATTCAATACCCAGCAAAATTAGAATTAACAAGTGCCACAAGGATAACAAAGCACTGAGAAACAGTTCTTTAAGGAGGCTCACGGCTTCATCCTAATACATCTTTTTTTTTTTTTTTCATCTTTCAGAGTCTGACTTGTCCAATTTGGCCAAGCTCTACAGAGATGAGAGGTTAAAACAGAAAGCAGAATCCCTGAAACTTGAGCACTGTGAGAAGCTCTCCAGTCTGATTGGGATGCACAAAGGGGGCTGAGCAGAATGCACACGTTCCGTAGTTTTATTTATTGCTGTTTTAAGTTATGTTTTTATTTTCCTTCATATAAAAAGGGAAGGAGTCTATTGTAAGGAGTGGATATTGGAGTCCTTCTGCATGTAGTGCAGAGAAGGGCCAGCACGAGCTGCAGAGCTGCTGTTTGCTGTAATATATCCTGTACATTAGATTCGGTTCCAAGGACCAGTGGCACTTTGTACATTCATTCCAGGGAGGTTCTCTTAGTTTGGAACCCCTCTGAATCCAAACTGCGTGTGCTTCCCAGGAGAGCACGCACGTGCCTCGGCTTTCCATGTTTTCTGTGGAGCTGCAGTGCAGTGGATCCCATGGACAGTGCTGTGCTCAGTGCTGGGTGTCAGCTCCTCTTCCCATTCAGCACCGAGGCTGTCCCTGCCTCCACAGTGCTGTGAAGGAATGTTGGGCTGATTCCAGTGTCCTGTGCAGTGCTGGGAGCAGGAGGGACAGGTACCTGCCCCAGGTGAGCCCCTGAGCACACTCCCAGCCCTCCCTCTGTCCAAGGCACTGTACCCTGTGCTGCTCCACGGGAGGGCCGTGCCCATCCTGCTCCGTGTGACACCAACACGACCAAGAAGATGGGAGTGTGAACTGCACCAATCCAGTGGCTGCAAAACTGTAAGGAAAGGACAACCATGTTGATTTTCTCATCTGTCTTCAGTGGCATATTTTGAAGCTGGCTGTTACATTCTGACTTGGATCTGCACACTCTTCTCCAGCTGCTCCAGGGGCCCTGCTTTTCCCGGTACAGTTCTCATGTAGCATATTTTTACTCTGCTGAGCAGTTATGAATGTTTCACTGTAGCCATCAGTACTGCAAAGAAAAAGACCCATGTGGTAGTGTCCTTTTTTTCCTTGATCCTCCTTTCCAAAGTCAGGCCTTGAGGAGCAGTTTGAGGCTGGTTGTACCCGTGAGCAGCAGAGACCAGTGTTACTCCGGCTGAGCACCAGTTTCTCTGGTGGGTACCACGGGTGTGTGCCAGGCATGGAATGACCTGTTCTTCCAGGGTGGGGGGCTCAGGGCAGCCACAGCACAGCACTGCTCCCCTCTGACCTTGGGAATAGTTGTCAGCGAGATCTGAGCAATGCTCTGCTGTGGCCTCATTCCTAAAACCTGCTGCAGGATGCACAGGTGGCTTTGCCTGAAACCTAGGGAGCAAAGTGCTCCAAAGTTTGGGAAATGCCAGGATTAAACCTGCCTTTGAAGCTTAGGCTTCAGGTGTCCGTGTGCCTGGTGGAGCAGTGTTGTCCAGGTGCTCTGCTGAGGGGCCCTGTGGGCTGGAACTGGCACTGTGGGTACCACAAAGTGTCCCCTCCGTGTCCCTGTCCTGTTCACACAGCAGGGGGAAGTTGGGCAGCAAACAAATTAGGAGGAAAAGAGGCTTTTCTGGGGTGTGCACTGGAATTTGGGGGTTGTATCAGGGGTTTGAGGCTTGGTGCTCCTGCACGTGAGCCAGACACATTCCAGATGTGATGAGAACATTCCAAGTACAGCAATGGTGCTGCTGTGGGGTGGTGGGGTGTCAAAAATGGGGGGAAACAACAAAGTAACTCTTTAAATTACATATTAGCATTAACATTTGTATCCCGTTTGCAGGAAACCTTATAGGAGCAGGTGGGAAAGTTGAGCAGAGTTTGTTGGGCACCTGGGGTGGGAAGAGCAGCAGTGTGCACCGTTGGGCATTTTGAGTGGGTTGGTGCCAGTCTGCAAAGGTTCATTATTCCAGGATGGTGGCTGGATTGGTTATTAAGGGTTGATTATTCCAGGATGGGGGCTGGCAGAGCAGGCAGTCTTAGTTCTGGTGTTTCCCACCTTTGAGCACGACTGTGTACAGAAAGCAAAATTAATGTTGCTTTTTATCTACTAAATAGCTTGTAGAATATATTAGACGTCTGTTCAAGTGGTTGGACCTGGTTCTAGGGTTGGTATCTTCCCTGTCCTTCCTGTGGGAGTCCCAGAGCTGTAGAGGGGATGCAGGTGGAGAGACCAAATCCAGTGACTTCCCTGGACCTGCTGTGTCCTGCGTGGAGCTTGAACTCATACACAGCATTTTGCACTAGAACCAGATCACACCTCTCCATCCAAAGATCTCCAAGGACTTGATGGAGGTGGGGACCCCCTGTGGGAAGCACAGTCATACAGAGTCTTCTCTGGAACTAGGAAGGGGGCTGGAATGGAGCAGGAGGTGAGACTGAGAGGTAAAAACATTTCCCAAAGCAATAAGTGTTCTTTGTTTATACCGGGGGGTGTCAGGTGCTGGTGTGTGCTGGGAGGGGTGTGTGGCTCGGGGTGTCTGGTGACAAACAGGACAAGCTGTGTTTGTACAGCACGGGCATCCTGCTCCATAGGGAAAAGGAGAGTCCTCTCTGGAGCCCGTGGGCTGGAAATGTATCCCTGTCCTTCTCCAAAGGGTGCTGGGGCTCCTCGTTTCTGGGTCAGAATAAGAGAATAAGGTGTTCCTGAGCAGGAGGGTGGCTCGGAGCAGGGGGTGCCCCTGTTCCCTGGGAACACCGAGCACTGGGAAATAGGTCTGTGTGTGTGGATGTATTCGGGGTTTTTAAATTAAAGACGTGACATCTCCGTGCCTGTACGTGCCGTGGTGTGGAAGGAGGGGCAGTGGGAGTGTCCCAGGCGGGATGGCGGGGCCGGGCTCGGCGCTGGGGGAGCGGGGCGGGCCCGGCCCCAACATTTGGCGCAGGGTGCGGGACGTGGCGGCGGGCGGGCAGGGCTGGGGGTGCCGCGGGCCCGGGACAGGGACGGGATCGGGATCGGGACCGACCCCATCCCCCTCCCAGCACCGGGAGGGGGCGGGGCCGCGGTGGGGGCGGGGCCCGTTCAGACCTTGCCTTCCGGGGGCGGGGTCTGCTCAGGCCCCGCCCCTTGGCCCGCCCACGGTGCTGGGACCCTGCGGGAATGGGAATGGGAATGGGAATGGGAATGGGAATGGGAATGGGAGAGGGGTAGCGGGGCAAGGGGCTGGGAGTGGGATAGGGGGCTGAGAACAGAACAGGGGGAGCGGAGCAGGAGTCTGAGAGTGGGACAGGGGGCTGGAGCGGGGCAGGGGGAAGCAGGGCAGGGCCTGGGAACTGGGTCTGGGAAGCAGGGCAGGAGGAGCAGGGCCAGGGGATGGAATTAGAGCGGGGAGCAGGGCCGGGCCCTGCCTGTCAAAGCCCTGCTGTGGCACCTTCTGGTTGCAGGACCCTCCTGCCCTGCTGTTGCCCAGCCTGGGCTGGCACTCCGGGCCGGGGCACTCTGGCACACAGCCCTGGTGCCTGCCCGGGCAGCACTCCCTGCCCCGCAGGGCAGCCCCGTGACATCCCCACACGGGGGGAGGTGGAAGGGTCCCTTTGAGCTGTTCATACCTGCCCCGGGCTCGCACAGCAGCCCCGGGGTGTCGCAGTGCCCGAGCTCTGCCAGGGCTGCCGGCGTGTCCCGGGTGCCCAGATCCCGACTGAACTCCAGGGGTGTTCAGGGGTGGCTCTGAAAGCCAAGCTGGGCCAGTGTTTCCTGCTCTTCCGGAGTTGCAAAAAGTAGTTCCAGCGTGGGAGAAGCACGTCCTGCTTTGGGCAGCTCCCAGCAGCTTCATCCTCCTCCTCCTCACTGCCTCTGTGCTGAGCGTGCCAGCGCTAAGGTGAGTGAGCACACACCGAGCTGGCACCAAATCCAGGTTAATAAGCAAATGCAGTGGTGATCCTGCAGGCAGGATCCCGCTGGCTTAAACATAAATCAGTGTTTAATTAGCAAGGCTGGCTCAGCCTGGTCCACCCGCTGTTCTGTAACGTGTTTGTGCCCGAGGCTCCCCACGCACACCCCGACCTGCTCTGGGTGCTGGAAGGTGCATCTGCAGCCTCTGACCCTAAACCAGTTGGACCTTGGTTGACAAGAGGACCCCGGGGTCTCCATGCCATCCTCTCTTTGCTGTTTGCAAATCAGGAGCCACACCAAGAGTGAGGAGGAATCCCAGGGCCAGGAGGAGGAGATGCAGGTGCTGGAGTGTGGTCCTTGCCCAGGGGTTCTCCAGCGGGGGTGGAGAGACAGGACTGCCCAGCCCATTCCCACTGTGTTCCCAAACCCAGACGGGTTGCTCAGGGCAGGATTGGGATCACCACCCTCACAGGGAAGAATTTCTTCCCAATATCCCATCTAACCCTGCCCTCTGGCAGTTTGAGGCCATTCCCTCTTGTCCTGTCACTCCAGGCCCTTGTCCCAAGTCCCTCTCCACCTCTATTGGAGCCCCTTTAGGAAGTGGAAGGGGCTCTAAGGTCTCCCCAGAGCCTTCTCTTCTCCAGGCTGAACAATCCCAGCTCTCCCAGCCTTTCCTCCCAGCAGAGCTGCTCCAGCCCTCTGACCATCTTGGGGCCTCCTCTGGACTCTCTCCAGCAGCTCCATGTGCTCCCTGTGCTGTTCCCCAGGGCTGGAGCAGCTCTGCAGGGGGTCTCACCTGAGGGGCAGAGGGGCAGAATCCCCCCTGCCCTGCTGCCCACGCTGGGGGATCAGCCCAGGGCACGGGGGATTCTGGGCTGGGTCATGTCCAGCCTCTCCCCCACCAGCCCCACCAAGTCCTTCTCCCCAGGGCTGCTCCATCTGCTCATCCCCAACCTGGATTGATCCCAGGGTTGCCCCAACCCAGGTGCAGCACCAGCCCTTGGTCTTATTAAAGATGTTGGGAGAAGCCCACTGACCTGACAGTCCTTGCTGCAACCCAGCCTGGCATCCTCATGGAGCTGGAGCAGGGGGTGTGCAGGTCATTCCCCTCCCCAGCACTGCCAGGAAGCAGATGGATGGATGGATGGATGGATGGACGGACAGCGGGTGTCCAGCACAGCTCCAGCCTCCCGTGCAGCCCCCAGTGCTGTTGTGTCACTTGTCACAGCTGTTGGCACTGTGATCAGTCTGGGTTTGGCAGGACCTGGGTGTCAGAAGTGCAGCAGCAGCAAGGACTGTGCTGAGTGTGGGGGCTGGAGTGAGGCTGGGAGAGCTGGGGGTGTTCACCTGGAGAAGAGAAGGCTCTGGGGAGAGCTGAGAGCCCCTTCCAGGGCCTGAAGGGGCTCCAGGAGAGCTGGAGAGGGACTGGGGACAAGGGCCTGGACAAGAGGGAATGGCTTCCCACTGCCAGAGGGCAGGGTTAGGTGGGACACTGGGAGGAAATTCTTCCCTGTGAGGGTGGGGAGGTCCTGGCACAGGTTGCCCAGAGAAGCTGTGGCTGCCCCTGGATCCCTGGAAGTGTCCAAGGCCAGGTTGGATGGGGCTTGGAGCAACCTTGGACACTGGAAAGTGTCCCTGCACCAAAGGCATCAGTGAGACACCCCGGGAGGCTCAGTGGGACACCAGTGAACCTGTGCTGGACAAACCTCCCTGGTGGCACTGGGATCCTGGGTATGACCCTCGGCAGAGGAGGGAGAATGAAAGAGCATCCTACTGGGATCAAGGAGTCAGCTCAGCTGGAGGGGAACCACATCCCCCGCTGTGCTGTGGGTCTGTACATCCCCTGGCACTGCAAATCCAGCAGCAGGCAGGGGCTGCCTGCTCATCCCCAGGGTTGGAGCCAGCAGTGACCCAGCTATAGAATCAATATTCCATAGAATCATGGAATCATTTAGGTTGGAAAAGCCCACTGAGACCATGGAGTCCAACTGCTCCCCCAGCACTGCCAAGGCCACCTCTAACCCTGTCCCCAAGTGCCACATCTACATGTCTTTTAAATCCCTCCAGGGACGGGGGACTCCACCACTGCCCTGGGAGCCTGTGCCAGTGCCTGACCACCCTTTCCATGAAGAAAGGGTGGGATTTAGGAATTTGGGAATTTGAAATCACACACACATTCTATTGCCCAAGGCCACTGTGCCAGTGAGCACTGCCCATGGCAAGGTACACTCTGCTCCCCTGGGTACAAATGCCACCTGCAAACCCAGCCCAGCAAAGGGTTAAGCGCCAACCCAGCTCTCTGGGAAGCTTTCCTTGCCTCCTTCTCTTTGCCAAGGTTTAAATTTAGTCCCTGCATGAACCCAGAGGACTTGGGCATCAGGTTGCTCTGGGGCTGGCAGCACTGGGGAGCACCTGCTACTGCTGCTTCACAGCAAAAATCCCCACAAAAGCTGGAACTGGGCTCCACCGGCAGCGATTTGGGCCAGGAGGCTGCAGAGACCCTCGTGCCACCCCAGCCACCCCAGCTGCTGGCTTTGAGTCTCCCCAAAAAAGACACATGATAGCGGTCCATCGGTCAGCTCCTGTGAGTCCCAGGGGTGTTCCATGCCCGGGGTCATCCCAAGCCTTGAGTTTGTTCCTGGCCACTTGGATTAGATCTGAGGGAGCCACTGCTTGGGGCAGGGTGGGGTTTGGGGAACCCACAGCATGGGGACACACCATCCCTGTGGCGAGGTGGGCAGAGGGGCTGGGAAATGAACCGGGGGGGGGGGACAGAGCTGCAGCTTTGGGACCCTGCTGTGCCCTCAGCACCGGGGAGGGGGCGTCCCCAGAGGAGTCTGCAGGTCCCCCAGCTCCGGGGCAGCCCATCTCGTTCCACGGGATCACACACCCGGGGACTCGTGTGGGATGTAGGGATGCCCTGAGACCTCGCCTGGGGGTTTGGGGAGCAGCGTCGCGGGGCGAGGGTGCAGGGGGTGGTGCCGGCAGCCCCCCGGCAGGTCCCCGAGGGGGCGGCCGTGGCATCCCTGCAATGCACTTGGCATCGGCTCGCCCGACTGGCGCTCGCTGAGTCCATGTGATCGAGGGGCTGCTCTGCCCCGCCGGGTCCAGCCGCCGGCACGGCGAGCGAGCCAGAAGGACGAGCCAGCGGCCCCGGCGGAGCGGCCCCAGCACCGAGGAGGGTCCCCCGGCCCCGGCTGGCTCCGCCGGGGCCCCCCTGCCGTGATGCCCCTTGCGAAGAGGGACCCCGTGCCGCTGTCCCCCGCCGAGCTGCCTGGCCCCGACGGCGACGGTCCCCGCCCGGGGGGGGACGGCCGGCGGTCCGCGGAGGAGGAGGAGGAGGGAAACCTCCCCGGGCTGCCCCGCGACGACCTCGCCAAGAGCATGTCGGGCTCCTCCGTGTCCTCCTACCACTCCGCGCTGTGCTCGGACGGCACGGAGACCTTCAAGGACTGCCTGGAGTATCTGGACGAGGAGGGGCCGCCCCCCCGGGCTGCCCCGGAGCGCTGGGCTCCGGCGGGGGCCCCCGGCGATCCCCCGCCCGGCCCCCTCGCCCGCCCGCAGCAGGCTCAGCTGTCCGGCTCGGCTAAGAATAGCCCAGCGCCGGGGCAGGGGGGCAGGATGGGTCCCCGCGGCGGGGACCGGCAGCCCGGGACGGCCGCGGCGGCGGGCGGGGAGCCGGCGGTGCCCCGGCAGCCCGGGGGGATGCTCGGCGGGGCGCCCAGCGACTCGGACGAGCTGGACGGCGAGGTGCAGGCGCTGACGGCCAGGGCTTTCCGCAGCCTCTCGGGGCTCCCCGGCGCCCGCCTCGACATGTGCAGCTCCCACACCTCGTCCAGCCTCTCCAACTCGCTGTCGGAGGACGGCGGGCGCCCGCGGCGGTGGCCGGCGGCCGCCGGGGAGCCCCGGGGCGCAGGGACGGCCCTCCACGGCAGGGTGGGCTGGCCCTTCCCCGCTGCCGTGGACGGGGAGCTGCTGGGGAAGGAGCAGTTCGAGTGCGTGGACGTGGAACTGGAGAGCGGAGAGGCCAGGAAAGGCCACGGCAAGAAGAGGACGGTGCCCAAGCGCCAGATCCTGCTGAAGAGAAAGGAGAGGAAGGAGACGGGTTTTGGCCCCCGGGGGGACGGCCCGGCGCCCCAGCCCCCTGCCAGGAAGGAGCCCCCCAGCAAGGGCAGGGCCATTGGCGACGACTTCAGGCTCAACTACCAGCAGTTCATGAAGACGGCCTCCCTGGACACCGGCACCGACAGGACCAGGGCAGCCTCGTGCCTCGTGAAAAACGTCCTGGCCAAGAAGATGCAGTACGAGCAACGCATCAAGATGGAGCAGAAGGGGCTTCGAGGCAGCTCCACCTCCTCGGGGCCGTCCTCCGCCGGCACCGACCTGCTGGGGGATGGTCTGGAGGGCAAGTCCAGCTCACTGTCGCGCTCAGACTGCAGCTTCTCGGCCGAGGACCTGCGGGGCGGCGGGATGCCCGTGTCCGTGGGGAACAACACCACCACCCATCCCACCAAGGGGGTGGTGCTGAGCGAGGCAACCAGGGAGACTGTCTGCAACCTGAGGAAGACCTTCAATGAGCTCAACCAGAGGATGAAGTATCAGGAGGTGCTGGAGGGCCGCTGGCTGCCCAGTGCCCGTGAGGAACAGACGTCGGAGAGGATCTGCTACCAGCGAGCGCGCGCCTTGTTCGAAGGCCAGCCCGGGGTGGGGAAGGTGCTGGATGTCGCCCCCAGATTTGGGAGAGCACCAAAGCCGTGGCCCAGCTTGAAGGAGCGAGCCATCGGCCCCATCCGCTCTCAAGCCCTCCCCTTCAAGGCCGACAGCTGGGCAGTCCCCGCCACGCCACCGCGACGTCACTTCGCCCCCCGGGCACAGGAGATGAGGAAGCTGCCGCAGAGCCGGCCGGAGGAGAAGCCACCGGCAGCGCCCCGCCGGCCACCCAGCCCTGGCATCTCGGCACCGCGGGGGTCCCCGCCGGCCATCCCCCCCAAGCCAGAGGAGAAGGGGAAGGGGCGCGTCCCACAGCCCCGAGACGTGCGCAAGCTGGTGAAGAGCAGCTACAGCCTCAGCTTCGGGACTGCCGGCGTATCCCGTGGCACTGCGGCACCGGCGAGGAGCGGGGACCCGCTCCCGGCCACCCCGCTGGTCATCCACTGCACCTCCGTGCGCCGCCGGGAGCCCGCGGCCGAGCCGGGCGGGGAGGAGGTGCCGGCAGCCGCCGGCCGAGAGCCGGCCCCGGTGTGTGCCGAGGGGCCCACAAAGCCCCCAGGCAGCCAGCCCTCACCCACCCACAGCTCCCCCATCAACATCACGAGGGTCCAGGCCACGCGCAGGGAAGCGGCCACCGTGGAGGAGCCGTCGGTGTCCCCCCCGCGCCGGGAGCGGAGCGAGCTCAGGGTGCCACCGCGGGCGCCGGTGGCCGAGGGGGTGCCGCACGTGGAGACCCACCTGCACGTCCTGGTGGGTCGGCCGTCCCCGGTGGCCAGGGAGGGCTCCCCGGCCCAGAGCAGCGCCGTGCTGCGGACAGAGAAGACCGTTCTCCTCCCTCCGTCGCCACCCGGTCCCATGGAGGGAAAGGAGGGACGCAGCCTTGATGGCACTGGAGGGCTCCATATGGCCAAGGGCTGCGAGGTGACGGGGCAGTGGCTTGGCGGCAGCGACAGCGGGGACACCCGGGCAGGACCCCCGGCCGGCAGCAGCACCCACCCCCGGCCTGCGGAACCGGCCGGGAGGAGCCTGGCGGAGCCACGGGCCGGCGAGCACAGGCAGGAGCCGCTGGGCAGACGGAGGGTGTCGGTGGGCAACGGTGGCTCTGCTGGTGGCACCGGCCCCTCTGCCCCTCTCCGAGCCAGGGAGAGAGCTGAAGGTGCCCCCGGGCAGCTGCCAGAGTGGAGGGAGCCCTGGGAGCTCTCACCGCAGTGGTTGGGAGCCACAGAGCCACACCCGCCTGACAACTCCAACTACTTGGCAATGCCCGAGAGAGCCCCCAAATCCTCACCAATGCCAAAGCTGCCCTCAGTCCCCTACCCAGGCACTGCATCCTTTGGGACCCCCTTGGTCCCCAGCCCAGCCAGCTCATCTTTTGGGACCCCCTTGGTTCCCAACCCAGGCAGTGCATCATTTGGGACCCCCTTAGTCCCCAGCCCAGCCAACACATCCTTTGGGACCCCCTTGGTTCCCAACCTAGCCAACACATCCTTTGGGACCCCCTTGGTTCCCAACCCAGCCAACACATCTTTTGGGAACCCTACAGTCCCCAGCCTGTCCAGTGAATCCTTTGGGACCTCCATGGTCACCAATGTGACTAACTCATCCTTTGGCTACCCATCTGCCTCCAGCCTGGCCAGCACATCATTTGGGACTCCCTTGGTCTCCAACCACAACAAGTCTTTTGGGACCCCTTTGGTTCCCAACCTGTGCAGCACATCCTTTGGGAACCCCTTGGTCTCCAATCCAACCAGTGTATCCATTGGGTCCCCCTTGTTCCCCAAACCATCCAAAGCATCTTTTGGGTCTCCCTTGGTCCCCAATCCATCCAGCATATCTTTTGGGTCCCCATTGGTCCACAATACACCCAACGTATCATTTGGGAACCCCTTGGTGCCTAATCCATCCAGTTCATCCTTTGGGAATGCCTTGGTGCCCAATCCATCCAATGTATCCTTTGGGAACCCCTTGGTGCCCAATCCATCCAGTTCATCCTTTGGGAACCCCTTGGTGCCCAATCCATCCAGTTCATCCTTTGGGAACCCCTTGGTGCCCAATCCATCCAGTGCATCCTTTGGGAACCCCTTGGTGCCCAATCCATCCAGTGCATCCTTTGGGAACCCCTTGGTCCCCAACCCCACCAGCTCATCCTTTGGATCCCCCTTGATCACCAACCCAGTCCCAGCTTCCCTTGGGCATCCGTCAGTCTCCAGCATGTCCAGCTCTTTCTTTGGATCCCCTCTGGTCCCCAACCCAGCCAGTGCTCCGCTGGGACCGGGGCTGTATCCCCTGGCTGGTGGGGAAGCGCCCTGGAGCAAATCCAGCCCTGAGCCCCCCCAGCCCCGGCCCCCCGAGGGCCCAGTCGCTGCGGAGTCCCCAGCCCAGCCCCACCTGGAGGACGGTCCCCACTTCCTAAGGAGGACTGACATTGCCTCACCGAGTGGCAGGAGCAGGCAGAGCCCCCCCAAGCCCCTGGCCGCCCCCCTGCCCCCCCAGCGGAGGATGCTGGTCGATCCCAGCAGTGGGAAGTGCTACTACGTGGAGCCCCCGCGGCAGCCCCAGATGAAAACACTCTACGACCCCGAGACCGGGCAGTACCTGGAGGTGCTCGTCCCACCAGTGGCATCTCACACCGGGCTCTACCAGGCACCTTTCAACCCCCTGGTCATGGCCGGGGGGGTCTATGGCCCATCCTACACACCCTACGGTGGCTTCCCGGGGCTCCCGGCACCGCCCCCACCCTCCGCCCCCTCCCCGCCACACCCCGACCTGCCGGCTGCCGACAACCCCGGCTCGGCCGGGACCCCCAGCTCTGCTCCCAAGGGCGAGGGGGCTTCTGCTACCGGGGGTCCCGACTGTGGGTACCTGGAGAGCCTGTACTACATCCCCACGGGGATGCGGGCCAGCCCCAGCCCCGCCCAGCCCCCTGCCCGCACCAGCCCCGAGAAGGGACCTCAGCTCCGGATGTGACGGGAGGGACCCGCCCGGAATGTCCCTTCCCGTGGCTGGGCTTTAGTCCCACAGTCAGCATCACCCCTGGCACGGGAGGGCCCCTGCCCACGGCTGAGTAGGCACCGGCTGGACCTCGCTGGCTCCTCACGGAAACGGGGAGAAAAAGGGTATTTTCCAGTGTGAGCACCTGACAGCTCTGGGGGGGACATGAAGTCATGGACCCCTGCCGGCAAAGGGACAAGATGCCAGGCCTGTCCTCTGGTCCCATCCCAAGGGTGACCCGGGCTGGTCGGCACAGGGGGGTAATGGCCCTCCCAACCACGGTGGCAGCACAGACTCCCTAAAATAGTAATAAAAATGCTGATACAGTGTTAAACCTTCTTAGTCATCCTGTGCTTGTAAGGTCTGTAAGGGCGGGGGTGAGAAGCTGAGGCACTCAGGACCTGCAGTCCATCTGCCTGTCTTGGAGTGTCCACCAGATGAATCCCAACCCCTGGGAGCAGGAGGGGACTCTGCAGTCATCAGCGAGCCCTGGTGCCCAGCCCTGAACCCCAAACCCCAGCCATGAGCCCCAAATTCCAACTTCCAACCTCTCCACACCATCCCGGGAAGGATTTGGGTGGAGGAGGAGGGATGAGTCGTTACAGGACTGAACGACACCACAAACCTCCCTGAGAGAGGGCGCTGGGGGGGGGAAGGGGGGACGGGATGGGACACCCACGCACACACTCCCCTTCCTGCCCCGGGCCGGATGCAGGTGCGTTGGCCCCGGGGAGTTTAAAGCCACCCCGCAGCTCCCCCGGCGCTGTGAGCAGCAGGGCAGGATGGGGCTGGAGGGGAGAGGCAGGATGGGGCCGGCGCTGGCGGCGTGGCTGGCCCTGAGCCTGCTGGGGGGGACGGGGGCCGAGGAGATGTGTGGGGACCCCCCCGCCGCCCGGTCCCACTCCGTCCCCGCGCCCCAGCTCAGCCCCGAGGAGCAGCTCTCGCCCCACATGCCCGAGTCCCTGCGCTGTGACGCCTGCAGAGCCATCGCCTTCCAGGTGGGGATGGGGGAGATGGACCCCCAGGACTGCGAGTGAGAACCCTTACAGGGCTGCTTCAGCCTGGGGAGATGCTGCTGGCTCCCCTGGGCACCCCATTGATGCATATCCCCACATTTGGCACCCCAAAGGGCCTTTGGGGCTCCTCGTGGACCCACCAACCCCTGCAGAAGTGCTGCAGGTGCCAGGGCCGCAAGGAAGGGGGTGTAGATCCCACTCCTGCTTGGGAACGGGGTCATGGAGAGGCTACCACCCTCACTGCCCAGATTCTGCTCTTTTTCACCCCAGATTGAGGAGCAGCTCAGCAGAGCGGAGGGGAAGGTGGGCAGGAAGGTACTGAAGGAGTCTGACTACATGGAGGTGCTGGAGAGGAGCTGCTCGCAGGGCTGGGAGAGGTGAGTGGTGTGTCCCTGGAAATGGGGTTGACCCCAGGGATGGAGTTTGTCCAGGGATTAAAGTGTCACCAGGGACAGGTGTGTCCCCAAGGATAGAGGTCTTCCTAGGGATCAGAGTCCCCAGTGACAAGGTTGCCCCAGGGACCAGGGTATCCCCAGGGATCAGAGTCCCCAGTGATAAGGTTGCCCCAGGGATCAGGTTGTCCCCAGGAATAGGAATGTTCCCAGGGATTAGGGTGTCCCCCAGCATGGGGATGTCCCAGGCATAGATAGATATGTCCACAAGGATAGTGGTATCCCTAGGAATCAGGATGTCACCAAGCATGGGGGTGTCCTCAGAGATGGGGGTTCCCCAGGGATCAGAGTGTCCACAAGGATGGGGGTGCCCCAGGGACCAGGGTGTCCCCAGTGATAGGGGTGTCCCCAGAGATTGGGGTGCCCCAGGGATCAGGGTATCCCCCGGGATCAAGGTGTCCCCAGGGATAGGGCTGTTCTCAGGGACCCTTTTTTCTCCCGCTCCCCCTCTCCCCGCAGTTATGGGGTGCAGGAGCTGGACGGGCAGAAGCGCCTGGCGGGGCCGGGGCTGCCCAGTCGGGAGCCCGTGAGCGTGATGGTGTCGGGGGGACCGTGGCCGGGCAGGTAAGTGCAAGTTTGGCAACGCGGGGGGGTCCGGGCACTGTTCCCCCAGCGGGGCGGGGGATGCACCGTGACCACCCCGGCTCCTCGCAGGCTCTCCAAGATGTGCCACGGCTACGTGGGCGAGCAGGGGGAGGCGCAGATCTACGAGAGCCACCGGCGGGGCCCGGCGGCGCTGCGGGAGCTGCTGTGCCACGGGGCCAAGGGGCCCTGCGGCGGCGGCAAGGCCGGGGCGCCCGCCCCCCCCAAGGCGCTGCAGAACGAGCTGTAGCCCCGGCGCGGTTAATGCTTAATGCCCCGGCGACCTTCGGAGCCGACTTCGTCCCCGGCGGGAGCCGACACGTGCCGGGCGGTGGGAGCCCTCCCGCTGTCGCCTGTCGCCGCTGTCGCCGCTGTCCCTCGACGCGCAGCCCGGGGAGATGCGGCAGCAGCCGCTGTCCCGCCCGGCCGGACCCTCGGCGAGCCGGGAATTACTCTGTAACCCACCGGCTCTAATGTTTCACCACGCGGTGCTCCCGGCGGGTGCAGCCCTAATTAAAGCAGTTAATGGCTGACCCGTCCCGGGGCTGCGCTCCCTGGTTTCACAACCCGCAGCCAATGGCCGCCCTCCCTCCCGCCGCCCCTGCCACGGCCACCGCCCGGGAGGTGACTAAAGTCCTTCCCACGGCCATAAAACCCCCGAGCGGTGACATCGCCGCCGGGGACGCGTCGCCGGAGGATGGAGACCCGCTCGGGGGACCTGGCTAAGCCCCAGGTGAACGCAGCCTCCATCCCTGTCCCAATCCCCATCCCTTGGTCACATCCCGGGGCGGCGGGGAGGGAGGGGTGACCAGGGGTACTGACTCCAGCGATGGCCAGTGCAGGGTCAGGATGCCCTGCTGGGGCTGGCAAAGGGCGGGATGAGCCTGGGAACTGCGGGGAATCCTGGGACCAACGGGACACGCAGAGATGCTGAGGCTGGGACTGGTTTGTGCCAGCTTTCCCAGCACCTGCAGGGTGGTCTCGGAACCCTAGGGCCAGCGGGAACCCCTCTCCACACTTTCCAGGGACAAACCATCACAGAGGGAGCAGTGGGTTTTGGAGCCTAGACCCCTTTTGAGGGTCAGAGGTGGTGCTGGGTGGGACTGAGCAGACACACAGGCTGAGCCATGGCCTGGTGTCCCCCCACATCCCCAGGGCAGAGCCCAGCCCCGTTCCCATGGGACACCCGGGCCCACACTGACCCAGCCCCCACCTCATCCTCACTGCCAGAATGGGAACTTGGCTCCTGCTTCTGCTGGCTCCCCACAGACCCCCAGGAAGGAGCCGCCTGTGGCGGGCAGGGTGAGTACTGGGGCACCCTGTGGGCAGCACAGCACCCCAAATCCATCAGTAACACACCATGGGATGCAGACCAGCTGGCCAGGACCCCTCACCATCCCTGAGGGCACAGGGGCTCCCACAGGGCAGCCTGTGCCACCTATGGGGACAGTGTGGGGTGCCACTCCCTGCCCCCAGTCCCCAGGGTGAGCCAGGGCTGAGCTGTGCCCCCACACAGCAGGACCCGAGGGTGGGCACCAGGCCCCCCCCACCAGAGGTGGACATGCTCTACAAGATTGAGGACGTGCCCCCCTGGTACCTCTGCATCCTGCTCGGCTTCCAGGTACAGCCTGGAAAGGGGGGAGCCCCACTGGCAGATCCCAAGCCCCTACTCCCTGTGCCATGGGGCACCCCATGGCCCCCCCAACCCTGCTGAGCCCCCCTCGCCCCCCAGCACTACCTGACCTGCTTCAGTGGCACTGTCGCCATCCCGTTCCTGCTGGCCGAGAGCATGTGCGTGGGCAAGGACCAGCTCACCGTCAGCTACCTCATCGGCACCATCTTCACCTGTGTGGGCATCACCACCCTCATCCAGACCACCGTGGGCATCAGGTAGAGCCGTGGCCCCGGTGGGACACCCTGCCCACCCCCGGGTCCTGCCCACCCCCGGGCCGCAGGCACAGGATCCCCTCTCCTCCCCCCAGGCTGCCCCTCTTCCAGGCGAGCGCGCTGGCCTTCCTCATCCCTGCCAAGTCCATCCTGGCCCTGGAGAAGTGGCGATGCCCTCCTGAAGGTGAGGGCAGAGGGGGTGTGGGGGGTGTCCAGCTGCTCCCTGCCCCCCCCGGGACCACCTCACCCCCCTCCACCCCCAGAGCAGATCTATGGCAACTGGTCACTGCCGCTCAACACCTCCCACATCTGGCAGCCCCGCATGCGAGAGGTACATCCCGCCACCACTGCCGGGGGACCCCAAAACCCCTGGCAGGCCACTGACCGCCCTCCCTCCACCTCTCCATGCCCTGCAGATCCAGGGGGCCATCATGGTGTCCAGCCTGGTGGAGGTGGTCATCGGGCTGCTGGGGCTCCCCGGGGCGCTGCTCAGCTACATCGGGCCGCTGACCGTCACCCCCACCGTGTCCCTCATCGGACTGTCCGTGTTCCAAGCAGCTGGCGAGCGCGCCGGCTCCCACTGGGGCATCGCTGTGATGTACGGCACAGGGACAGGGGGGACAGGGGGTAGGGTTGTCCAACACGCAGCCAGGAGGACGCCAGGGGCACGAGGGACCCTGTGCTTTTCTTCCCCCAGGACCATCCTGCTGATCGTGCTGTTTGCCCAGTACCTGCGGCAGGTCGCCATCTGCCTGCCTGGCTACCGCCGGGGCCGTGGCTTCGTCCTGTTTCGCTTCCAGATCTTCAAGATGTTCCCGGTAGGGACTGGCTGGGAGCATCCTGGAGTGCTCCCCAAATCCCTCCTTTTCCAGGGATGGGTTTGTAAGCATTGCAGATGCTTCCCTGGTCTCTGCCCTGCAGATCATCCTGGCCATCATGGTGGTGTGGCTGTTCTGTTACGTGCTGACCCGCACCGGTGTCTTCCCCAGTGAGCCCGAGGAATATGGGTACAAGGCCAGGACGGACGCCCGGGGGGAGATCCTGTCCGTGGCCCCCTGGTTCCGGGTTCCCTACCCCTGTGAGTGCCTGGCAGCCCCGGGGGGCTGGGCCTCCTGATACCCCTTTACCCTGGGGGATGTGGGGAGCTGGTGCAGCATCATCGGGGCTGGGGAACACCCGTGGGGGGCCCCAAAGTGGTGAGCACCAGGGGGGCCTGAGGTGGCCCCCAACCCTGACCTCCTGCTCTGACCCTGGGCAGGCCAGTGGGGTCTGCCCACAGTGACCTCGGCAGCCGTGCTGGGCATGTTCAGTGCCACGCTGGCGGGCATCATCGAGTCCATCGGGGACTACTACTCCTGTGCCCGGCTGGCAGGGGCCCCCCCGCCCCCCGTGCATGCCATTAACAGGTACAGCCAGCTGTTTCCCCTCCACGGTACCCCGCTCACACCGTGGCATCCCTGGAGACCGGGCAGGGACGCCGCAGGAGAGTGGGATGGGGACCAGCCCGACCGCGTTGTTCCTCAGGGGCATTTTCACCGAGGGCATCTCCTGCATCATCGCGGGGCTGCTGGGAACCGGCAACGGCTCCACCTCCTCCAGCCCCAACATCGGCGTCCTGGGCATGACCAAGGTACCGGGGCCGGGGAGGGGTCCCGGCTCGGCCTGGGGGCGCGGACACCGTCACCGCCTGCTGCTGTCTCTGTGCAGGTGGGGAGCAGGAGGGTGATCCAGTACGGGGCCGGGATCATGCTCCTGTTGGGGACGATCGGCAAGTTCACGGCGCTCTTCGCCTCCCTGCCCGACCCCGTCCTCGGCGGGATGTTCTGCACCTTATTCGGTAACTGCGGCGCAGCCGCCCCCAAACCCGGAGCGCTGCTCTCAGCAGCCCTGGGCCACGTCCCCGCAGATTTTGGGGCTGGTGAGCCCAAGGGATGCAGGGCAGTTTTGGGTGGGACCGTGACCGCCTCCTTGCACCCCTGCTGGGGCAGCCCCTCCCTGTGCCCGGCTCCCGTGGGCACCTCCGCCTGCATCGCCGCGTCTCTGCCGCAGGAATGATCACGGCCGTCGGCCTCTCCAACCTGCAGTTCGTCGACATGAATTCCTCCCGAAACCTCTTCGTGCTGGGCTTTGCCATGTTTTTCGGGCTCACGCTGCCAAACTACCTGGATTCTAACCCCGGGGCCATTAACACAGGTACCCTCAGCCACGAAAAGTCCTAATTTGGGATATTTAGGGAGAGAGGAGGGGGGACTTCCCGGGTGGTCTCCCACCCCAGGGAAGCACTGATTAATAAGCTCATGACAGCACAGCCCGGCTCCATCCCTCGCTCTCACAGGTGTCCCCGAGCTGGACCAGATCCTGACGGTGCTGCTCACCACGGAGATGTTCGTCGGGGGGACCATCGCCTTCGTCCTGGACAACACCATCCCGGGTAACTGCAACACACGGGGCCGGGGCAGGGGGGGAGCAGGAAGGGCTGGGGGCAGATTCGTGTCGGTTTGGAGCTGTCAGAGGGCCTGGCAGGGCGAGGGGGTGACACTGGGCATCGTGGCTGCCGCAGGGACGCAGGAGGAGCGAGGGCTGGTGCAGTGGAAGGCGGGAGCGCACTCGGACAGCACGGCCAGCGCCAGCCTCCGGAGCTACGACTTCCCGTTCGGGATGGGCGCGGTGCGCAGGGTGCGGTGGCTCCGGCGGGTGCCCGTGTGCCCGGTGTTCACGGGGTTCAGGGCCCGGGCCCGCGGCGGCGGCGCGGCCGCGGATGGGCAGGACGGCGCAGACGGGGTGTCGGTGTGCACCAAGGTCTGAGAGAGGGCAGGGCTCCTGCCCGGCGCTGGAGAGGCCCAGCTGAGCTCCCAGAGAGGCTCTTGGGGTCCATCAGCACCCGCCAAGGCCAAAGCCAAGGCTCCTGGTGCTTGGCTCGGACACAGGGATAGGGAAACGCAACGCTGCTCCTGGGGGACACCCCGAGCTCCGGGGGCACCAGCCTGGGAACTGCCACCCCCGTGCCTTGCTCCACCCCAACCTTCAGCCGGCTGAGGCTCATCCAGCGCTTGCTGAAGCCTGTCTGCCACCACTGGAGCCGGCCAGAGCCCCGGGGCCACCAACTCCCACCCAGGGCTGTGGATTTCTACACTGTGCCCTCAGCCCTGGCAGGGTGACCCAGCACTGGTGCAGGCTCTGTGTGGGGCAGTGTCCAGACCAGCCTTAGGAAGCCTAATTTAAGATTATACATTAAAAGTAATAAAATATTCAAGCACACAAGCCCTACCAGTGTCACTGCTGCCTCCTGCACCATTCCCTCAACCCTTCTGCGCTGCATCAGCACCCTTCTGTACTCCCTGCCAGGCTGCCCGACATGGAGACACGCTGGATTTCATCCAGGTGGGCTCTGCCTTGACCCGGTGCAGCGGGAGAGGCAGCTCAGCACAAGCCCTTGGCAAACCCCTCGTGCGTGGGGAGCTCTGGAGAGGTGGCTTCGTCCTGGCTGTGCTGGTGACACTGCCTGGTGCTGGCAGTGGGTCCCCAGCTGCAGGCACAGAGGTGGCTGATCAGGCCTGTTCCAGCTTCTTGTCCCCACAGCCCACTCCTGGGGCTGGAGCAGGAGTGAGAAGAAGCCTGGATGTGGTACAAGTGCTGCTCAGCAGCAACCTCAGCACCAGGTGCCACCGACCTCTGCTCCAGTCACATCCCAAACCCAGGGACAGGACAGCTGCAGCTCCATCCCAGTGGAGACCTCTCCAATAAACATCCCGGAGTTGGCTGGGATATGGGAGGGTGATAAAACCAAGGCCAGGAGAGCAGCCCATGGCCAGGCAGGTGCTCCACACGCTGGCTCCTGGCTGCTGCACTCAGCTGCCACCACCCCAAGGTGACCATGGACAGGCCGAGGCTCACAGACAAGGTGCAACCACGCAGGGCTGGTGAAACTCTCCCAGTCCTGATAAAAATCGGCTGTGGAACAGTGGTGTGTTATTTCCTGCCTTTCTGTGTTTAGGTGCTCGAGTCTAAACCATCTCCAGTGGAAATGCCAGGGTAGTTCTGCTGGCTCTGGGAAGGCCGGCTCTCCGGTAGGGAAGGCAGAGCCCGAGATAACTGCAGCAACATTTCACAGAGCAACAGTAAAAATGGGTTCATGTGCCTGAATTCCCCCACGAGGGAGGGGTTCTCCCTCCTGGAGTACAGATGATGTGGTTCTGCTGCAGGACAACACCTGTGGGAAGGCTCTGCCTCCCCCTCCAGCCCTGCAGAGCTCCAGCTCCTGAGGTGTTCCCATTTGGTTTAATCGGAGCTTAAACCCAAAAGACATCAACAGCAAGGCTGGGGCTGTGCTGTGCAGGGCCAGGGTTGGACTCTGTGATCCTTGTGGGACCAGCTTAGGATATTCCAGGATTCATGGACAGTTAGGAAGCAGGAATGGACGGGACTGTTGCAGCCACCACACGATTCCACAGTTCCAGAGTTCCCACAGCTCATGCCAAGCACCAGGAGCAGCTTTATTGGAGCTATGAGCTGCTCCCAGGGCTGCCAGTGGGGCTGAGCCGGGATCAGTCATGGGGAGAACGAAGGGGGAGCACAGGGAGCATGAGGAGAGAGAAATTCCTGTGCCTGGAAGTGTCCATGGCCAGGCTGGATGGGGCTTGGAGCAACCTGGTCTAGTGGAAGGTGTCCCTGCCCATGGCGGGGAGTGAAAATGAATCTTTAAGGTCCCTTTCAACCCAAACAGTTCTGAGATTCCATGAAAAGATCAGAGTCCAGCTTCATCTGGGATCCTGGGCCATCAGGTTCCACAGCCTTCCAGGCACAACATCCAGTGCCAGCCCTCTCTGCAGGCGCTGCCAAGCGAGTTCCCGTGCGAGAAGCCCATTCACGAGACAGCCACCACATCAGTTCTACTATTATTTATTTTTTTAAATATTTTTGAAAAAATATAATTTTTTTACAATATTTTCAACTTAAACACTATTCACACTGAACACGTATGGCAGCTTAACCTACCCAAATATGAAGTTTAAGAAGCCAAAACTGTTCTAGCTTTATTAAAAGAGGAAAAAAAAAAACCAACCAAAAAAAACCAAAAAAAAAACCAACCCCAAAAAAGTCGTTGTGCTGTAGACTATTGTGTAGTGATGATTATAAACAAAGCAAGGGAAAAGCACCACTCAAATCACTAATGCTGGGGGTTGCCTGGTTAAATCCAGCTATGGAAAGTCGGATGCTAAGGGTTACATAGGCAGTGCTATGTACGGCACCGGGGGCTTGGAAGAAACTGTGATGAAAACTCACATTCCTTGAACATCATGGGGAAGTGGAACGTTTCTAATGTGGGAACACACTGCAAAGTACAGGGAATTTCTTCCTCCCAATCACTTGGCTGTTAGTTCAGTAGCTGAGATCTACGACTCTGTACAGGTCTGTGAGATTTGGGTTAAAGCTCACGATTTGGGTTAAAGCTCGAGCTGCTTCCCAAGGAGCATGTTTTGTAAGGGGAAAATCAACATTAGTAACAACACTGATACCTCAAAGGAACATTAGCTAATTTGCATAACAATCAGATCTCCTCACTTTCATTTGGAAGTTAAGGCATTATCAGGTGCAAGCTAGCACCAGTTAACACATCTTTAAGTAAAAACAGACCATTCACCGCAAATTCCAAGTCCTGTTTAAAAAGTCAGAGTCTGCAGAAGGTTTTATTAACGTGGTACTTTGTCTCAACTTGACTGGTGCTTCTTACCTCACTGCCTCCTTTGCACAGAGCCAGGCCCGATTATGTTTCCATTAAACTTTTGACAGATTTACTTAATAACAGTCTCAGCACTTTTATTGAGCATGCAAGACTAACAAAACTTTGGCAATGCATAAGTGTAACACAGTGACAAGAAGAGAGAGCTTTTACAATTAAATCTTCTAATACTGGCTTCACAGTGTGGAAATTGTGCTACATCCACCAAAAGAGGGCCCAGTCTACTCAAATGTTTAAGTACTTCACCCCAGGAACAAACTCCTTTGCGTTTGGATTCAGATTACTCTTGACCTGAGGAAGGGAAAAACAGACATCGAGCTCAATCATTATTTTCATCTTCCATTTTCAAGCTGAAGACAAATCAGAGGCAGAGAGCATCAGGAACAGTCAGTACATTTAGAGGAACAGTCAGGCATACATTTATCAGCAGTCTATAATGCCAAGAAAAGTCCACTCCCATGCGCTACTCCCCGAATTATCCATTCTTCCTCAGCTCCACCTGAAGTTTCAGCCAGAGGAGGGCTCAGGGAATAAGCAGCAAACCACAGGCATGCACCCAACACAGCAGCTTCCCCTCATGCTGAAATAGCCTTTTCTCAAGCTGAGCTGTTAAAACGTGCCATGAGGTTTTTTAATTTTGCTTATTTAAGCAAGAGGTGACTTGTTCCAGGAACTTCAGCCACTTCTGGGAATTTAATGTGTATGAACAGTGTATTGATTTTTTACATGTCTGTGTCTGTGACTAGCCTGTCCTCCCCCTTGGCAAGCTGCTGCTGCTGCCCAGCATCCTGCAGTTAGAGGTGGGCACCAGCATCTTCAAAATGAGCTCTTCATCACAAAGAAATTGAGCATTATGCTTTTCTGTTCTTAATTGAGTCTGAAACTGCTGCCTGCAGCTGTTTTAGCTTGGAAAAGTCAGGGCCCGCATCTGAATCCCACAGCAATTTTGTGACAGTGTGGGTTTTGTACACTGTATCAGGAACTTCGTATTCTGTGAGGGAACACACTGCCTTTTCCTCTGAGTTAAGCTCTGGACAGAAGTCAGACAGCAAAAAGAGGGAAATATCACAGTTTGGCTGCTTTCCCCTTCCTTAGAATTTTTACAGTTCTCCCAGTCCCAAGCAGACCCTGGGCCAGGGCTCAGTGAGAGGTGCCCAGTGACCCTCTCACAGTGTGCTTTCATAACCCCCCCACACACCCAGAGCCTCTTGAACTTGTGCCATGGACTGGGAAAGGCTCCACGTGGGCATGAAAAAACACCAAATAGGTCAGGTCCCACGAGGACACATCCCCTACCCACCCACGCCACCCCACAGCCAGGCACCTTTAACAGGCTCAGCCCTCCTGTGAAGGACTCTCTCTTGCCCTTAGCAGCAGTAAAACTCAGCCTTGAACAAACACTCAAGTTTTAGAAACAGGAGAAACTGAATTTACCACCAGATCCTCCAGCGATGAGCTGTCACTGATAACAAGGTCATTGAACTGGTCCTGGATTTGATCCATTGTTTGTGGGAGATCACGGGCTGGAATAAACCACTCGTGCTCCTCCTCCTCTTCCAGCATCTCCTGGAAACAGCGCTCAATAAATTCTTCTTCCCACAACTCCTCTTCGATCTGTCCAAGAGAAGGATCTGCTTCAGCAACGAACATTACTGACAGCTTGGGGGGTTTTTATTCCCAGGTGTGTGCCCCCAGCTGACCTTCTTCCCAGCTATCCAGGAGGACCCCAGCCTAGCACTATGCCCAGGTGGCAGGAAGCCCATCAGCTGGCATTTAACAGTGTAGGAAAGTGCTTTGTCCCAGGAACTTGGGAAAAGGGAATGGCATGAGAACAACCCCAGCCCCAGCTGTTTTGTTTGCAGCTTATTATGAACTCAAGGAGAAGGAAAATGTTGGTTCCAAGTAAAAATTTCAGTTGTACCAACTAGTCTGGACTGAACTTGCTGCAAGTATGAGGAAGGGAACTGTGCCAACACACACAGTTGGGCACACTCCCCAGGAAGTGTCCTGCGGGACTCCTGGGGGGAAAACAACCACTGCCTGTCTCTTGGAACAAGCAGGATCTCCTTGGCTGTGTGTTCACCCACTGTGGTTCTCCTTGGGAACTCCCCTGATCTCAGCAGCTGTCAGGAAAGCAGCCCTGCTGTCCTGAGAGCAGGACAAACCAAGCCATGCAGAACTGACCAGTGCAGAGATTAAAGCAAAGTTTTGTTTGGTTGTTCAGTAAACAAGCTTTGGAGGGAGTTCATCCCACAAGTTTTCCATGTCCTGCATCACAGTGCTTAGCACTGGAAAGCAGGGAAATAGAAGCTGGTGTGAATGACTTCCCAGAGATAAGGGAGTGGAAAAATGATTCAGGACAGATTTAGAAGTTCACCCAGTGGAAGCTCAAACAAGTTTTCCTATTTGTCCTTCACTCTGAAATCAAACACCTCCTCAAACTTCCTGGAGCAGAAATTCGGCTACACAAACACCAAACCGAAAATGTTAACGCCAGAATTCAGGATTCCTGTGAAATCTGTGTCCCTGTCCTTGGGGCAAACACCCACGAGCTCACCTGGTGCTCTGGGGAAGAGGGACTCATTGCCACATGCTCCCAGCCACTGCCCAGGCACTCCAAACCCCGCCTGGAATGCTGACTCAGTGCTTCCCCAAAGCAGCACTCACCTCCCATCCATCCCAGTGGGATGGCACTGCCTCTGTCCTGCACACCGTGGGCACACAGCCACAGGCTCGTGTTACAGCAGGGCTTGCCCAGCTCCTGGGGTTTGGTTACAGCCTGTACCCTTACAGGTGCCTCAGTGGCAGCTCCCGGAGTACTAAATAACATTTAATTCCCCAAATGTCTGGAAATTAGCACTGCCTGTTGGTGTTTTCCAGCCCAAGTTTAACTTGCTCAGGCTCCCAGAGGCTGTGCCTGCAGCAGGTGGTGACCAGGCTGCCACTGGTGTTTGCCTGCCTGAGATGTCCCTTCTCCTGCCACGCTCCCACCTTTCCTCTGCTCTGACAACAGAGTCTGTGCCTGAAAAATCAGCTCCAGAGAACTACACACCCCATTTGTCAACTACAGCACAGCTCCCAGGGGCAAAAAGCCACCAAACAGGAAACAATGCACAAGAGGATGGAGTTTTTGGGAGCACACCTGACTTTAGATGAGCTCAGTGCCCCTCTGCAGAGAGCTGCTGCCATGTCTGATGTTGGCAGCTGAGCCACAGCTGCTGGAGCACGGACACGGAGTGCACAGAGCATGGTGGGAATGGGAAAGGGGCATGGAATGAGCCTCCACGGGAGAGGGAATGGTGGCCTGATGCCAGGTAGCAGAGGAAGGGAAGGCTTCCTCCCCACCCCATGGAGAAGGCCAGCTCAAAGGCACTTGGGTACTAAACAGTGGGCAGGACTGTCACCCAACAGCTCTGTCCTCCCACTCCCTGTGGAACAGCAGTGCTGCTCCAGAGGCTGCTGTGCACCTGGAATTTCCAGCTCAGGACTATCACAGCCAGCATGCCCACACACGTCCAGCTCCCGGCCCAGCCCTTCCCAACCACCACACACATCTGTCAACACTTTTTTTCCCCCTCCCTCCTGGAGGAGTACGGAATTAATGGATGCATCAGAACACGCTGTACCTCCTGTATTTTCCACCGAGACTACAGAAAATCAGTATTTATTGCCAGAGAAAGGGAGGCTTGTCTGTTCCCCAGGATGACTCTCAGGGCTGATCTAAACCCTCCTCCCCCAAGGACTGCCAATCTCATACCCCAGCTGCCAACCCCTGGCACTGCCCCTTCAGCCAGGCAGTGACCAGGCAGGTGACAGGCCGTGGAGGAGGGGGGGACTTGCCTGCCTGTTGAACTCCTCCTCGTTCTCCATCCACATGTACTCGGCGAAGGGGTTGTCGTCCTCGTGGGAGTGCCCGTTGATGATCACATCCTCGCTGATGATGCTGGGGCTGGTGCTGCTGCGACTTGGGTCCTTCATGGCTGCGACCTCGATCCCAAACCTGCAACTGAGGGGCACAGCAAGTCAGCATGGGCACACTACTCGGCCCCTGCACCAGCCCAGCAAGGCTGCACCTGCATTTGGAGGCTCCAGGCAGCTTCTCCCCCACTGCAGCAGAGCTCTGATATCATAAGTATCACTGACACCATTCCCATTGTGTGCACGGTCCACTGACAAATTAATTTCCCAAATTAAACCTCACTAAAGGCAATGAAAAGTGACAGGAAAAAACAGGAAGTGCACAGACTTGGCAGTAAGAAAGTGTTTAAGGCAACATTCCAAATGAGAATTTGTTTTCCAAAGCACTTTTGAGTGTTGTGTGTGGTGGCACAAGCCAAGTTTCACTGCTGGGAAACCTCACGAGGAAAGAAGCAACCCGGCACTGACCCCGAGCAGGGCCAAGTTCTCAGAGCTGCTTTGGGAGACAAAGGCCACTGCCTGGGCAGCTCAGGTGAAGACAACATCAGGAGGCACTGGAAGAGAGTTCCTGCCTCTCCTCTCACTTTCCACCACGGACTGAGCCTGGAGATCTCTCAGCATGCCCTGGATATGTGATAGGCCTGAGCTCCAGGAACAAAGGTACAGTTGGCAAGCAAGGTCTGTTCCACCTAGTGAGGGTCCAAAGCAGGATAAATCCTAAATTTGGCCTGAATCCCTGTCCCAGGAATGGCTTGAGCCGCTCCACCAGGCCATGAGCTGGAGCTCATCACCCTGGGCTCAGAGCCCCAGGGCTGCTCACACGAATCCTGGTGTGTTCTGAGGTGAGTGAGACAACACTGCTGCCCTTCCTGTACCTGCTCTAGTACAGAGATCAATGCTGCAAAAGTTGAGTATTTTTTGGATACTGATCCTGGTAGTATTAATTCTTTTAAAAACAGTATACAAAGTGAGGCAAGGAGCTCAAAAAAACCACCCAAATGTCAACGTTTTTCTTGTGCTGAAATTCGCAATGAAACGATGCAGCGGAGAGGGAAAATATTTTTATTTTATTTTCAAAACACCATTTTAGCTCCTTGTCTGCATATCAAAGAGTGACTAATTCAGAGAAGGGGGTGTCAAATTACAGCCTCTCTTTTAATTACAGTTCAAGGGCTTATCATGTAACACCTCACATTTTCTCTCTGGATTCCATGGGGTCCTGTTATCTAGGGAATTAATGCAAGTTTTGGGTCAAAATTCTTGATAATACCAGGTCAAAAACCTGCCACATCCAAAGGACCCATTAAGGAAAGCACGAAGGAGGAGGAATCTGCCTGGATTCCAGCTCTATTCTAGGTTTTTAAATCAAAGGCAACCCCCAGCATGGGAAGACACTGCAGCTCCCTGGGAAGTGCCACAAATGGGAGCAGATCCCTGGTATTCCAGCAAGGGAAAACAGGTTCTTTTTGATGTTCTTTCAAAACAAACTTGCTAAGGATTATTGGCAGCGTTTAACATAAACCAGGAAAGGACAGTGCATTTAACATCCCAGTTCAAGCTTGAAATTGCTTTAAGCCACTTCAGCTGTTCCCAGGCCAACACATGGGATGGAGTGCAGGAAACAGAGCCTAAAAAGCTTAGTTTCTTTTTTGTTTGTTTGTTTTTACTGGCAGGCGTTTCCACCTTTCCCTTTGTGCAGCTCATCTGATATTCCTATTCCCTTGAAGGAAAGTGCCTCAGCAGTGTGAGGAACTCAGGCAGCTCCTGCACAAAGGTGACTGTACCCAGACAAGTCAGAAAGGTAAAAATAATTAAAAAACCACAAAACCCCAAACCCAGCAAACCAACCCTCCTTGTTTCTGTAAAAGCTTGGAAGGTTCATCTGTTGAATCATGGGCTGCTTCTCCCATTCCTGAAGCATTCCTACAGAACACAAGTTACAGCTTTGGGAGGGAGGGCAGTGAAGTCCAGCTTGGACCAAACCAGCTTTGTCCATCACTGCCCCAGGACAATGGGGGTGAGGAGGTTCCAGCAGCCCCTCAGGCCCAGCCTGAATATCTGATTTTTTTCTCATGAACCCCCAAGCCCACTCATGTTTTTCCCCACAGGACAACATTCCAACCAACACTTATCCTGCAGGAACAGTGAGGAATCCCCAGGCCAGTCCTTCACAACACTGCTAATTTGAATTTCTGCAGCTTCCAATAAAACAAATAAATCTTCCCATTTCTACATTTTAAGACACAAACCAGCTGCTTTCTGTGATCACATGTGAGGACAAGATCAGTCCTGTTTCCCTGGTGCTGGATACAACATTTCAGTCAGGAGCTGCAGGGAATTCAGAGGGGGAAGAGCCAAATGCCACTTCAGTCTTGCAAAAAGTCCCAATCTAGGCAGGCTGCTGCAGAAAACAAACCCAGTGCCAGGCCACACTGCTGGGAACAAAAATAACACCTTTTCCATCTGCGAGTAGGTGGGAAGCAGAGGAGCTCAAAGCTCCTCACACTGGAAGAGGAAATGTAACACTGGTAGTGCTGAAGAATAGAAAACAGGGAGGATTCTGCCACAGGGACACCCTGGGAGGTTCTGACCCAAATTACTCCAGGATTTTGGTGGGGAGTGGGAGTGAGGCAAGAAAAACACTCCAAGTGCAGAAGGAAAGACATAAAAAAAAAATATTTTTATCTTAGGAATTAAATGAGAAATTAGGAATCCTGTAACAACAGGGCTTTCAGTGAACTCTGTTTCCTGTATGGAGGGTGCAGCTCGTTGCTCCACAACATCCCTAATTTACTGGTTTCCCTGAATTCTGCTGCAGTTACAGCCACGCAGAGCCCCGGCCCGACCATCATTAAAATTCAGGCCTTTGTGACTGAAGATTCTGCATTTACAACCCAGTCACGAAAGAAGATTATCCACCGCCCACTCCGGAGGTGAGGTCAGGCCTAAACCCGCACAGCGCCCTGGGCCTCACCCGCGAGGGGAAAAACTGAGGAAAAACTGGAGTTAAAAAATTAAGATATTTGCTTCAAGCACCCCAGAGCAACACGTGAGGGGTTTAGTGGCCGCCGAAGATTAAAGAAAGGTGTTTTAGAGCTCTGCGAGTCGTTTATCAGGCGGCGATTCCTCCCGGAGCCAGCAGCGCGGCCGAGCTCCCCCTTATCAGTTTAGATTAGCGCAGTTATCGACGTAGCTCATTAAACCCGTCTAATAGGCGCATTTCTTAATCATTTCACGCGGGCGCGCGGGTTTATATCTGATATAAAGGCCTCCGGGCGCTGCTCTGAGTTTTACGGCCCAGCGAGGCGGTGTCTGTGGGAGCAGCGTGTGTCAGACCCCCCTCACGGTGCCGCTGCCTCGGTCTCGGGGCCGCCCCCGCTTTGTTGCGGCCCGGCGGCCCCCGCAGGCCCCGGATGGCGCCGCAGACAATACCGAGGGGCGGCCCCGCCGCGGGGGGTGGAGGCCGCGGCCCGGCGGCGGCACCGCCTCAGGGGAGGGGGCGGCGCCCTCCGCCCCCCCCAGCCAGCCGGGGCCGCCCCCCGGCGCTCACCTGCGGTGTCAGAGGAGCCGCCGGCGCTCCGCCGTGTCCCGCCCGGCCGCACCGGCCCCACCGGCCCCGCTCGGCTCCGCGCTCGGCCCGGCCCGGCCCGCTCCGCCACACACCGCGGCACGCGCGTCACTTCCGCCAACGCCGGCGCGCGCACGCCACGCCCCCGCCCCTCCCCGGCGCGCGCCCGGCCGGGCCCTCGGAGGCGTGGGGTGGGAATGGGGAGGGGTGGCGCGAGGCATGCCGGGACGCGTAGTCTTTTTCGCGCCTACCTGGCGCGAGGTGTACCGGGAGTTGTAGTCCCGCGCGCGGCGCCTAGCGGCCATTTCGCGCGGCGCACGCTGGGCACGCCGGGAACAGCAGTCCGGCGGGGCGGCCGCCATCTTGTGGCGCCGGCAGTTGGGGGGTGTTCCCTCGATGCTCTGAGAGCGGTCCCCACACACTCCTCAGTGATTCTAAAGGGGGTCCCCAGCACCGCCGGTGCTCACTGAAGGATCCCCGAACCCCCTCCGGTGCTCAAGGAAGGGTTCCCAAACACCTCCCAGTTTCTGGGACCCACATTGCATGCCCAGGCTTCAACCCCATTTACCAAACGTGCTGAAAAAGCAATTTTTAGTCTCTCCTTTCCTCAGGACAAGGTGGGGATGACTCTCGTGCCCCACCCTGCCCTCGGTGCTCTGCGAGCCCAGGTCGCTTCCAGGCTGGGCTTCACAACCTCCCTGAGGCAAAGAAACCACATACCAAGGGAGTCAAAGGCCCTTTGAGCCATCGAAGTTACTAAGGAATAAAATCTGGAGTCACTAACCCCCTCAGGACACCTGCCCCAGCTGTAACATGGGAAACGTGTGGCACAAAAACATCTCGAGGTGCAACTGCAAATCCCCAAAGTGTGTGTTAGTGACAGGAATCAGTGGACAGGCACCAGAGTCCCTGGAATTTTTTAGTGGTTAAGGGGTGACCAGACGTGAGCAGCTTTTTAGGCTCAGCCCTAGTCAGTGAGCTCACCCAAACTCTTAGAAAGGCTCCTCTGCCATCAAACCCAGCCCTTCAGGCTGCCTGGGAATCAGGTCGGGGCTATCCAAGGATAACAATCTCATTAGCATTCCTCTGCTCAGCCCTTTACTTCCTTCATCCTAAATTTTAGTAAGGGACAACTAACCCTACAGGATTTCTGGGGAGCAATTCTCCCTTGAATAATGTGTTTATACTGATTTTATTGGTCACCAGCTTGTTCCCAGGGCCTGTCACACATTTACTGCAAAAATACCCCTGCAAGGATCATCATTAAAAAGATCAGTACTATGGTCTTCCTACTCTCACAACTTCCAGCTCTACAAATCCAGCAGGATGTGATTTTTCTCCTCTCTAATAGAGGATTTTCTTTCTACTCATTTCCACAGCACAGAGCACCCTCCAGGGTTACTCCTGCTGGAATTCACGTATGGAAGCTGGCAGGTAAATTGCAGAGCCCAACACTTCCTTGCTCCTTCACAGTGCAGATACAGTCATTCCAAATAATAAGCAGCCCACAGCACCAATATGCGTGTCTGGCATCTGTCCTCAAAATCAAGTTCTTCTGAAACCTTTTCCTCAGGAATTAGGGTAAGGGATGTTTTCTCTCTGACCTCTGTGTGGAGACAGAAGACACTTTGCAGAAGCAGAGTGGGTTTGACTTATTTTTCTGATGTATAAAAGCATCCTGGTGCAAAGGTACAAGTGAGATTTACACAGAAGGGACCAGGGCTTTGAAGTACCTGCTTTAGGTAGTAAGAGCTGCTGCTACCAGAGCCTGGGATTTCTGGGCTCTGAAGTTGGACTGTGCCACAACCACTTTACACCTGGGAGTGCTTTACGTTTAGACACTAAACCCGATGTACCACCCTCCTGCAGTGAAACAGGTCAGGCTGAAGACAAGGTGCAGAGCTGTTTAAGATGCGGGTATTAGCTAAGAAAAGGCTACTGTAAAAATTAAATTTAGTATTTTGATGTATTCATTTCAACTGCACATTCTAAGGGAACTTAAAATGCCTGGGGGAGATAGAGACCTTCAAAATAGTTAACTGCTACCCTCAGAGAAAAGGAAGTGACTGCTCTGCAGCTAAGGCCTGGCCGGGCTGAGGGACTCAGCAGCCTCTGGTGACAGATGAGTGACAAATGCCACCATAAGTGGGGCTCCAAGCCCATCCTTGTGACTTAGAACTTGTGCTTTCTTTCAGCTGCAGCGTAGCTGTAAGGTTATGTCACTGCCTGACATTTAATCCATTTCATACAAACCCAAACAAAATCTTGCATACTAATGAGTGTCGTGTACAGAGCAGTAACTTATCTCTGCACAAGAGCAAGAATGAGTCACTGCATGGCAAGATTTTATAATCTGGATATGCTATTTAAATGAAATCTGTACCAGGAGCTGCTTGTTAGCACTTCACCACTCCACAAAGGCCCCAGAGAAACTGCTGCCATTGCAGCAGGAGAAGGCTGGAGTTTTATTAAGGGATTGCACCCTCTTTGTTAGGGGGATGCAACAGAAAGTCACAACTAGGAACACAAGTTATCAAGGCTTGACTTCCACACAACACACAACTTGTGTCTGCTTAACTACAGTATAACTTCATCCAGACTCAGCCTCCTGCATCCAAAACCCTTTCAAGCCCCAAATCCTCACTGGTGGAGGCTCAGGCTGGAAGAACTGGCCCCAGCCAATTTTATCCATGTGAATGGGGATGTGGCTTGAATTTCAGCTGTGATGAAAACACCCCAAAACTCCAGAAATAAAACTGTCAGCAGAATATACTTACCGGGGTTTTAACAAGTGATATTTTAATTTGCTGGGGAAGGCAAGAGGGTTTGGGGAAGAGAAAGAAACGTTATGCAGGAAGCTGCTGAATCACAGGTGTTAAAACATGCACATTTTCAAGAGCTGGAGTTTCAGTGTGGTGACATGACACAGATCAAGAGTTTAGCAGACACTGGTTAACATGCCAAACATCTATAACAAACCACTGTGGCCTAGCTTGGTTTATTGGGAATCACTTTAGTAACCTGAAGTCACAAATAAGCAGTAAATAACAAAAACTACAGATAAACACAGGTTACACATGCAAATTCCTGTTCACATCTCACATGTGCAGGTACATTAAGAGCACAGTTCTAAAGAGTCTTGACAAAACCAGATTTTAACAGAAAACAGTGTTAAAATGCGGGTATGAAAAATTCCACATGGAGAATATAAAGATACCTTTGTCCACTTTGGGACTCCAATGCTGCTTTTGAGAAACCAGAGATGTTACAACAGCAACGAGATTCAAGTAAAAGCAGGAAGAGCTCAAGGAAATAATACTGGTTGGAGAGAATGGGCATTTACTTCTCACTAAAAATACACAGAATAGCTGAATAGGAAAGTCTAGCAAGAGCTTAGGAAAAAAAGTCACAAAGTTGTAAAGCTGGCTAATCACTAATTTTCCCTATTTGCTATAGATAACAGCAGTGACATTAAAAGAAATTGCAATTCAACATTTAAAAATGCAACTTACATTTAAAGACTTTTCCAAAGTGAAATGCAATGACAGCCTTACTCTCAAAATTAAATAGCTGCTAGGCTCAGACCAAAATATGGAATGTTCTAGATAAAATAAAAATACAGTGTTACTTTTCATTTTTTATTCAGAATGGAATTGAAAGACAATTTCTGAAGCTTGAAAGTAGTAAATCTCATTTGAACAAGGTTTTCTTCTCATAGATGAGCTTTCCACGAGGGTGCAGGATTTTTTTTCTGTAATAGCTTGAAGTGTCAAAACAAAAACTTGTTGCCATTCTCACATTAAGAACAAATTGTTGTCATTAACTTAACTGCATATGCTTTTTGCTACAACATTTAACACATGAACAGACCTATAATGCCTACTGTATCTCACTAAAACAAAAAAGAATACAGTATTTCATCTACTACTTGTACTGCTTTTAAAAAAGATTAACATTAAAAACAAAGCCACATTTTCCTTACATCCTTCCTTCTTTTTAAGCTTCTTTCTTTTGCCTGTAGTCTTCAGCCATTTTATCCAGAATTTTCTGTTAAAAGAAATTATATTTGGGATATATTTAGAGAGTTTTTCACAGTCACAACATCAAGAATAGAAACGTAAATCCAATTTACAAGTTTAACATCTGTGAACATCAACTGCAAAGGTCACAGCTAACAAGGCTGGCACTTCTCCCTACCCTGAAGTGGAGTTTGAGCTTCCCTTGGCAAGCCAAGGGAATTCCTTTCCATTTTGTCATGGACTTGTGACAGCTACTGTGCCACTTACCTGGGTGGAATCTGCCACCTACAACGGCAGGGACAAAACACCTCCCCTCCCTGGAGAAGGGCTGTTTGGGAAGTTTGAGGAATTTGTTACCACTTTGACCACATTTGGTAGCAACATCAAGTCACCTATTTATTTTTTCCTGCTCTCCAAGGGAAGGAGACTCCCAGCTCCAGAAGTGCCATTGTGAGACAGAAGCTGCATTTCCCCCCTTCCCTCCCCAATTCCAAACCCCACCCACGTCACAAAGTCACTCACAACCTTGCTAGCCATGTGTGCCATGGAAAGAGCAAAGCAGCTCATGTTTCATTTAAGCAATCAAGTTAATAAATTATCCCCCCTCCCCTTTTTATATCAAGGTTTTAATGTCCCATAACCTGGTACCTTAATGAAAAAAAAAAAAAAAAAGAAAAAACACTATGGTGATGGATGAGGTGGGATTTCTTTCTACAAGACCCTGCATGGGAACTGATTACCTGATCTACTTCTTGATAATGTTGTTTGCTTTTTTGTGCCATCTGCCTTCCTGGGCCCTGTATTTATTTAGGGTTTCCTGTTATTGCAAGGAGAAGGCAAATGTTTGGAGTCTGAGGTGCCACCTCTTCCTTTTCTGTGGAGTCCCTGGGGTTTGCTCTCAGCTCAGGGATGGACTGCTATAAATCCATTTCTGATATAAATCCATCAACACTGCATGACTATCAGAATTTGGTTTAGCACTGCGCCCTTTCCTAGAGGTGATATTTAAAGCAGCTCACAGTAAGAGGATACAGCAGCAGCATTATCACTCATGCCATGCAATCATGTGATACCTCATCCAGTTAGAAAATTGAAAAACTGCTCACAAAATCAGAAGTTGCAAATGTTTGGGGGTTTTAAACACATAAAAACTTCATCTTAAGCTTTGTTGATTGGTTAAAAACCATCTTGAAGGGACAACTGGAAGGGATCTGAGCCATCTGTATTTAGTCTGCAATGCTACTTCTAAGCCTGGTCTTTACTCCAACTGGAATTCCCTCTTTAATCCAAATTTACAGGAAAAAAATGCTGAAGCCCAACTCTAAGCTGTGTATTCTGCATATTATTTTCACAAGATGAAGTTTTGAGAGGTCTACCTGGAGTTAAAAGATAGAGAATAAGCCAATTTCCCCTGCCTGAAAGGTATTTTTTGTCCTCAGTCCGGTCTCGTTGAATTCTATTCCCCAGAAAGAATCACGCCAGTTAAAATGAACAAGTTTTTGCCTTACCTTCAACTTTTGATAATGAGGAAGGCTGCTGCAATGGGTCTTTTTTGCAACATCTTCATTTGTGTAGAACAGGGAACACAATTTGCAATAAAACCCTGTTTTGGGTACCACATAATTCACACCTAGAGGAGTAAACACCACAAAATAAACTAAGAGATCTACTCTACATCATTTCTTTTAATGTCATATGTCATTTCAGCTAAATCTTAAAACCATAATTCACTTTACATTAAAAAGCTGCTTTATCTTTCAAAGTCCTTGTTTTAGTTTAGTCAAGCCAGGGCCTAGTAATAACTAAATATGTGCAGGCTTTTTTGAATTTTTTTTATTTTAAAAGCAACCTTTCAGATTAAGGGTCCATTTTATTGGTTCCTTCAAAAGAACTCACAATGTTCTGTGATCAGTTTTGGAGTATTTAGTATGACTCTAAACTGTTACCACTGTTGTGCTTTGAGCTAGTAATGGAATTTGTGTTGCTAAAATACGCCTCTTTCAACTTAATTTCTGCCTAAGGAAAGTGTTATGGAGAACTGTATGAAAATAAGGGAAAAAAAGAAAGAAAATACTCAGGGTTAGGGGAGGACTGAAAAACAGGGGAGAAGGGGAAACCCTAAAATGAAAGGCTATGGGGGCAATGTGTTGCCAAAAATAAAAGTCAGATGAAATGAGAAATGCTACTGCAATGCACAGAGAGTATTGGAAAAGAAATGGAAGCAGCCTTACCAACAGGAACGTTTGGCTGGTACGGCCCAATCCTAAATTCATCTGGAACTAGAGGTTTCTCTTGGACGTTCTTGGTTTCCTGCTCATCCTGGGGGTCTGTGTTTTCCTGGGCATTTTTCTCAGCATCCTGTGCTGTTGTGGCATCTGAAGCTTCAACAGGTTCAGTCGTGACGGTGACTTCGGTTTTCGTTCCGTTCTCCAACATCTCGTTCTCCTGCTCTGGCTCCTCGATCTTGTCCACCTTGATCTCTGCCAGACTGTCCTCGTTCTTGCCTCCTGCCTTCCCTGCCAGGCCTGACTTGCGGAGCTTCTGGTGATCGGAGTCCTCCTCGTCCCCCACCTCATCCAGGGTCACAAAGCCCTCCATGCTCCGTGGGAAGCCGCCCACATAGCGCTGTTGGGAAAACGGGGGCCTTAGGTCAGCTTATGCTTCAGGGTTCCCCTCAGACTCTCTTAAAGAAGAGAAATATTTTCTCCAAATTCCCTGGAAAAACGCTCAAGCTCGTCCTTCAAGACCTGCCTCCCTCATTCAAACTGCTGCTCAAACAAGCTCTTTGTGTACCCACTGGCCCAGAAACAAGGATCCACTTCAGAATCATTATTTTTTTTGGCACTGTAAGGGGCCACTGTTTCATCATATCAACATGTGATTTCAACTTAAGAATAGAGCAAAAAGATACTGAAATTCTCAAGCTGAAATTCCTTTTAATGTATATATTTTAATTTTAAGTGAAAGTCATTTTGGAACGCACAAGTTTTGTTTCTATTTGAGACAGTCACACAAGATCCTCAAATTCATGCCTGAATAGAAGGTAAAACCTTACCACAGCTATTCTGTGCCCACCAGTGGTATGAAGGTTCATTTAAAAAAAATTAATTAAAAGCTCTTTTTCAACCAGCTTAGAGTGTCCACAATAAAAAAACCAATCAAACAAAAGGAAACAAAATCCAACCCAAACCCCACAAACCACCCAAAACTGTGGAGGCCTCTTAAAATTCAGGTTCATTAAGAGTGACTGTCTCTAAAATTCTGAATTTTTGGAGACATTCCTCTGATATGAAGACATCGTTATTACACATGCTGAACAGCAATTGTGAGGAGGACTAAACCAGCATTAACTTTGTGAATGCAGGTTTACAAGGAAGCAAGTTTGGGTTTGAGGCAGTTTATCACAGTGGGCACCAACATTCTAAGAAACAAGGAACACTAATGCCATTTGCACTGCCAGCATCATTCCTGGCACCATGTAATTAATTACCTTCCTGACAAAAGGATCCCTCAAAACTGAAATCCATGCACACTTCATTCATTAATAAGGAACAGGCCTTACTTTCTTGCCAAACAACATTTCAAGTCAATAGTTACTAAAACTTTGCACACTCCTCCACAGAAGGGAGTATGATTAACAAAGCAGCCTGTAAGGACATAAAAGCCATGAGAGTGTGGGATCATCTGGTGAGAAAAAGGGACATCACAGCAAGCAGCCTGTGACTACGACACCTTGAAAGCAAGTATTTTCTTTCTCCAGTGGGAAAGGGGCCCTGGCTCAGCACAGATGGCCTGGCCCACCTCTTGGGCTCAGTACACACAGCCCTGCCCAAGCCTAGATTAGCCTCAAGTCCCCAGTACGTTATTTTGTGCTCTGTGCTCAAGGGTAACTACAACCAGTGCCTTGAGAAACTGTTCAAGAGAAAACAGTTCCTGGCTGCTCAGTGTTAATCAAAAAACAGAGTGAAGAGAAAGACAAGCAAACACCCAGGAGGTGACAGGGTAGAGCCTGACAAGTGAAAGGTTTCTGTCAAAACAGAACCAGGGATTCAGAACTGACTGATTCAGTGACAAGCTGCATGTGGTGGGATCTTCCACCTTCTTCACAGGAGCTCTAACACCCGTTTCTCCTCAGACAGGTGTTAAAGACCCACGGGAAAAGCTCTGCACTACAACATACATGGTGTGCTGCCTAAGTTAGACAGGGCTTCCCCCACTCAGTACCTCACTGTATGATTTACCTTTTTAAGCTTTTTCTTGGCTGCTGGAGTGGCCACAACATTCCCCCCCTCAGTTTTTACTGTGACATCATCAGGGGTGTCCTTTTTTTCTTCAGTCGCCACATCAGCTAAATTGGCAACATCTGCATCCTCTCCTGCTGAGCTGCCACTTTCTAACAGTGCTGCTGCCTCCTCCTCATCCACCAGCAGCTCATCTTCAGATTCCAGGAGTAAACTGGGCTCATCTTGCTCTGCCTGTTCCCCACTTTTGGCACCTGAGGGCTCAGCAGGATCCTCTTGTTTCTCCTCTTTCACTTTTTCTTCTGTAGTGCCACTTTCAGGTTTCTGAGCAGCTTCTGTTTTAGACTTCTTATCACTGGGAGAATCTTTGCTGTCTGGAGAATACGTTCTCTTTCTGTAAAGAACAAAGAACACTTGTTGCTTGTAAACTTGGAGAGAGCCCAGAAATTACTTTAAAAAAAAATATTGTGTTTCAGTTCAGGAAATGGAAAGCTGAGGGCAACCTGGAAGGACACCATTCTTCAAGCATACAAAAGGCTGCTGCAAGGAGAAATTATCCTTGCAAGACAGGACAACTGTTCGTGGGTTTAAATTGCAGGAAGGCAAAGCTAATTAGGGACTGGAAAGGATTTCCTGAGGAGCCTGAGAGGCTGTGAAATCTCCATCCTTAGAGGAAGAGGGTAGGCAGCATATTAGACACAGCTCATCTCCGGGCACAACAAACACCAACTCGATCTCAAAGCTCACCCGACTCTTTTGTGCCATTTCCGTGCTCTGAATAAGGTATTTACATATTTCTTTTAAACAACATAATGCTTTAACAATAGGAAATTACCTGGTTTTATCCTTTTTCAGCAGCTCAACTCCTTTGTTGGGAATCTAAAATAAAGTTAAAGAAGTCTGTGAGTGACAGCAGAGTAAGATTTACAGGAGTGTTGCAGCATGAATTCAGCAGCACAATGCAGCCAAGTGCTCCCAGTTACATTAACCCACAGGGACACTTGTACCACACCCACCTACCAAGCCATTAGTAAACTCTTATTTCAGACGGGACCTGACCAACCTAGATATACCCTGCCTTTACTCACAGTAATTATCAATTATTCAATGCCAAAGAAATAGGATATCCTGCTCCAGAATATTCACATACAATTCCTCCTTTCAGGAACTGATACAACGTGGTGCAGGCACTGGCACAGATCAGTCCTACTCTGTTTTCTCCCTGTCATGAGTGGAAAAACCTTTAGCAACCCCCCACCACTAATTTATGAGTTACTGAACAGGGAATGTCACTTGTAGGCAGTAACACAGAAATCTCTTCAGTGCATTGCTGAAGTATTTGGATTTGCCATTGAGTGTTCATTTTGCTGCATGAGCATGTGCAACAGTAAGATTTCTTCATATTCCACAGCAGAAACCTGATGTTTTCAGGAGACAACTTGCCAGTTCAAATATCTCCTGCTCTTCTACCTGGTGTTCCACTCTGATGGAGAAAGTCTTACACCTGCAGGAGCATTATCCTGGTGTTATGCAAAAAACCCCTCAGGAACCTGTCCCTCCCTTGTATGAACTGCACATGCAGAGATGCAGTTCTGATGTACCATAAGTTTTCACAAAGCTTATTAATTTTCAGAGGAGGGGAAGAAAAAAACCCCTCCAAATTACAGCATGTTCTAAATGGACCCTTTTTAATTAAAATCGACACAATTTACTCTAAAATCTGAATTCTAGAAGTTGTTTGGGTTTTGTTTCATCTGAGAGGAAAATCCTTTAACTTTGTTCTAGCCCTCTCAACACAACTCTCATGCCAAGTAATTGCATTAAGGAGCCAGAAAATATTAAAGCAAACCCCTTCATTTTACAAGCAACAGTGAATTCTCATAAGTGATGGCTGTCTTCACACCTTCAACTGCAATTAAAAAACTAAGAACACTTCCTACCCTTAACACCAGCTTCTTGTATTTCTCAGATAAATCCACTTTCACACATCTGCCTTGGAACCAAAGTGCTTTGTTGGCACAATGCTCCACCATGGCCAAAGCATCTTCTCTGGTCTCCATCTCAATGAAAGCCTGAAAAGATTAAAACATACATTAAAAAGGACTGTAAAAGGCAAAGCTATTGAACTTAAAATACAGCATTTCCAAACACTGAAACAACACTAAAAGGTTCAATTACATCTGTCCTCTCCAAATACTTTAAAATTTATCCAAGTGCTCTATAACCCCAGCTTTTCAATTTGGTACCACCTGTGCCATAGACAGTTCTGAAATTAAACAGGTTTTTAAATAATCTGCCAAAAATATTGCCATAAAGTAAAATATGATATAAATAAAAAAAAAAGCATCTGGACAGTGAAATTCTTATTTAGTGCTTATGTACTTGGGAATTCCAGAAGAGAGGAGAAACTACCCTGGTATTTTATTTTTGGTTTTTGAGAGAAGCCTGAAACAAAAAGGCAGCAATTGCTGGTCTGTAAGCCCAGCTTTGGGATGAGTTCCTCCTGGGAACAAACCTATGGAACACTAAGGTTGCTGAACAAGATTTAAACAACTCCATGACCTGGAGTATCCTTGGCAGAAAGCTGAAACCTGTTTCTGCAGCCAGCTTAGACAGCAAGGGTTTTCATTCTGCCAGTGAAATAAGGTCAGGGAGTTCTTCCTAGGGGTCACACAAAAGATTCTAGTAATTTTTCACTTCACAAGTGTGGCATTAAGGGATTCAGGCACTCATCTCTTTGAAAAGGCAGTGGAATTTCCTATTTAACTCAAGGGAGCAACAAACTGGGACAGTAAAGCTTAAAAAAAATTAGAACTAAATAGTTTAAGCTCCTGTGTATTTACAGAAATCATGTCCATGCACATCCAAAACATTTTACTACACACATGCAATATGCTGCCTTCAAACCTTTCTTTTTCAAGCTAGAGAGCCACAGCAGGACTGCTTTTGTTTAGTTTTAAAGAATGAAAAATAAAGGGTAAATGAAAGAAACATGGAATAGTGCAATATTGTTGTTTCATCAGTAATGGTCTTTCAGCCCTAAGAAAACAGTCCCAAGGCTCCAAGAAATCTGCATAACCCAATAATTAAGCCTCAATGCTAAAATATCTTTTTCCCAGCTGAGGCCTGTTCCTGTTTTTAAAGCAGCTCATGTTATAGGACATTTCACAGGAAGCTCCAGAGCAAAATCCCACCCACACAGAGCCCCCAGATCATTTCCACCGCTCTGCTGGAGCAAAGAGTCTGCACACAAACCAGTTCATGGCACGGCATTTCCTCACAGATAAAACCCTCAAGTTTCAAATGCTCACACATGTGTTCCCAGGTGAGTTACCTGGCTTTTCATCCTCATGAGGATGTAGTTCTTGATCTTCCCGTAGGGCTCAGCCAGTTTGAGCACTGCGTTGTCAGAGTACCCCGAGTGTGGCAGGTTGCTCAGGTGAATCACACGACCAAGCTCTGGTTTGGGGGGCTCAGTCTTTTGGTCAGGTTTACCCTCAGGTTTCTGGAATTGAAAGGGAATGATGGTTTTTTGAAGACATACTACATAAAATATACATGGGTGACTGTCCCTTGCTGAAGCTGATCCAGCTCAGAAGTACAGAAATTAGGAATAACTTAAATGCAGCCACCTCACAACACTGACTGCCCCAGATTAAAATAAGGCAATGCCAAAAAAAGCAGGAACGTTTTACCTTTATTCTCTTGTATTTCTGTGACAAGTGGACTCTGACTGGTTTACCAAACACCAGGGCAGGTGTTGTTGAATAGTATTCAACTGCAGCCTGGGCGTCTTCAGTGGTCGACATTTCGATAAACGCCTGAAATAACACAAAATAAATGAAGCACTGCTCCTTCAGGACTCAGTGCTTTTGTTTCACATATCAAGCTCTTCACTGCTGTCTTGTCAAAACAGCTGCATCAAAAATGGGAACTGCTTTTTGATTACAACATGCACTGACCTGCAGAACTTGGCATGAATTTCACATACTTTATTTAGGTGCACAAACAGAATTAGTCAGTTTGTTTACATTCCACCTAGATTTAGATTCAGAACATTAAATTGCTTCCTGCTTTTTCTCTTTTATGACACTGGGTTTTTCCACACTTCAAAATATGACACACTGTATAATAGAAATTGAGACCAAGTAAGTTTTCAGATTATACTGAAACAAGAACAGCATGTGGTATTGTTGAGAAAGCTGTGAACAACCAGCAAGAAGGATTTTTTAATATTTAAGTGAAAATGCAGTAGTACAGCATTTCTAGAAACATACTGTTCCTTTCCTACAAGACCTTGTGGTGAGGTATCATCTCACTTGGTAGCTGAGCAAGTGCTTTTACAAAACCAAAGCTCAGACAGTTACAGCCACCAACCAGCAGCACCAGCAGTGACAGCTTACCTCATTGATTTTGTTTAGAATCAGGTGATTTGTAATTATCCCAAAGGGTTCAACGAGCTGGAGCAGCTGATATCTCAAGTTCTTTCCCCTCTGGAAATCCATGATGTGCACAACTCTGCTTGTTTCCTGTTGAAGACAAAGCATGTGATCACAGTATGAAAAGATCCAAGTGTACCAGTAAACTTAAAGAGTCTGTCATGGCTCTGATTTGCATTTTTTTTTTTTAAATTTTTAAATCTTCAGTAGTAACCAAAACAATATGCACATAGAAAAGGCCCAGAACTTCCCACAGCTTCATCAGAAAATGTTTAAGAAGGTTCTGTACAGTTTTGGACTAAACATTTTGTAGAGTCCTTGGCACAACAAACCCCTAATCTTACGCCAAAGGTTCAATATTTCCATATAAATGCTAAAATCTCACTTTTAAAGACAATCATTCAATTAAAAAAAACAATCTTAAGAAAGCAAACAAAAATTATATAACAAAATATACAGGTACAAAATATATGGGTATATATGGGTACAAGAATAATGACTTTTTAATACTAACCACTCTGCCCTTCTGCATGTGCCTCGGTCCCTGCATATTGCCATTGCCAGCTCCTTTAAAAATTAAAAGAATGAACAAGCTTAGTTCAACCTGGAAGACTGGGATTAACATGAGTTCTTAAGGATGTAAATCACTTGTAATATCAAACCAGAATGACATCAAGTTTTAAAAACTAGTTATTTCATTACAGCTGTGCAGAAACAGCAGAGAACAAGTAAAGCTCGTTGAAAAAGAAATCTCTCCTATTTCAGAATAAGATTTGCCACAGCAAAACATCTCTGTACACAAAGGATGTGAAGTCTCTATATCTAAGACACCCTTTTTACAAGTAAGGGTTTAATTTCTAAAACATCAATTCTATCACAATGCCCATTTTACTAGGAAACACCTGAAAAAAGCCTTTTTGATCATTTTGCTCATAGTCAAGTTGGAAATGTTTTAAAAATTAATGGTATTATTTTAATGAAATTAAGCATGAATGCATCTATCATCTAAAAAATCCTATGAAGTGTCTCAAATACTTCTACTCTGTCAGAACAATCAGGTACATTAATTAGTTTTGCTCTGTTAGTCATTCAAAGCATTTAAAAGGTAGGAAGTAGCAACATCAGGCAAGAACCTGATTCTTAGCCTCCCTTCCTGAGAGGAAGAGGCATCATCCATCTTCCCATTTCTCAGTTGCTATTCAAATTTATTTCTCAAATTCACTTGAAATTAGGGGGAAAAGCCACTCAGGGCATTGAATTTTGCAAGTTTCATCCAAAGAATTCCACCAACACATTGGCATTCCCAAGACAGATACAAAAACATCCTAGGGAGGAAAAATCCAAGTCCTAACCGTGTAGATTAATCACAGTTAAAAATCACCAGCCTTAGAACAAATGAGTTATTAACAGAGTACCAGGCTTTGGCCAGGGAAGGACTAAAGTATTTCAGTTCTACTGCTCAGAAAAGTGTTTTCTTTGGTTGCTCTCAAACACTGATAACAAAGGAAAAAAGAAAACCTAGCAAGAAGTTAAGCCTCGTAAGAGTAGGTGCTTATCAAGGTTACCTCTGGGCCCAACAGGGGGTCCTCCAAGGTGGAATGGAGGGGGGGGTGGTCCCAGAATTCCTGGTGCAGGGTTTGTGGATTGCTGCAACATAAAGGGATCACCCCTACAAAGAGAGGAAAACACACTGTAATTTTACATCAAAAAACTGTGTGGCTTTCATTCTCAAAACCCCCTAATTTCTGCAGAGCTTCAATGTAGGCAACTTTAGCTACTTTTACTGCTGCTCTTCAGCTAAAAACCAAAGGAGGAATCCATCTGGTGTGCTGTTTCACATAAACTGTTAAGAACATCCTCTGCTTCAAATAAAAAAATTATAAATACTTCAAAATTAATTACTACTTACATTCCATGTCCTGAATCACTGTCAGGATTCCATTCAGGGTATCTTAAAAGAAACAAAATTAAAAGAAAATATAAGAAAAACAATCTCCTCTACCTATGTAACACCTGTCCCAGAAGCTGTGATACCTGAAGATGTAACACAGCTGAAGCACAGGGCAACACTCTGGGCCCACTGCAAGGGCCAGGAGCAGCACTGACACAAGTGCTGTTCTTCAGGACAAGCTCCCTGCACTGGTTGCAGTGTGTCTGCCAAGTTTTATTTCAAATTGCACTGTTTGTATCACAACAACAAAAAAAATGTAGAAGTTGGTACCAGTGACTACAATTACAACAGATTCTCAACCATTTTAAGATCCACTGCTAAAATGTTACATATGTTTCTGGAAGATTTCAAGGTTGTGAACCTCGATCCCTTTTTGTGCATAGGATGCTCTCAAGTTGGTTTTATTCCCTACAAGGCACAGGTAGGGACCTGCTTTGGGCAACATAATTGACCATTACTTAGAATCAGAGAATCTCCTGAGCTGGAAGGGAGCCACAGGGACCACGGAGTTCAACTCCTGGCCGTGCACAGGAACCCAACAACCCCCCTCGTGTCCCTGAGCCTTGCCCAAACGCCCCCTGAGCCCTGGCAGGGTGTGTGCAGTGCCCAGGCTGATCCCAGTGCCCCGTTACTGCAGTTGGGTTCATACATTTCGAGCAGCAGCTGACAGCGGCGGCTGTGAGTCGCTCCATTGATGTGGTGGTTCCACTCCTGCAGCAAAGTAAAGAATTCACAATTAACAGCCACATATGGCAAGTCATTCTAACAAGCTTCTCCTCTAAGCTGAAGTGCTGCAGATACACAGATAATGAAATCTTTTTGTAGTGCTTTGAAGGGCCACTGACACTGGACCTGCCTCTTCCCTCCTAAGCTGGGGAAAAGGTGTGATGGGAACTGTGCTCACTCCTGCCTCAGAGTGCAGAGCTCCCTGCAGCTGCTGCACCACAGGCACTGACTGCCCCGGCAGCCTCTGCAACTGCAGGCTGAGTGTTTGTCTGGAGTCATTTCAGAATTTCCTCCCCTCTCTCTGCTTCATTCCTCAGACTTTGACAGGTTAACTCGACACTCAAATTTTTAGAACCACTAAGAGGCCAAGAAATTGCAAGGAATTCAGAAAGGAAAGACTAAAGGAAATGAAAGTGCATAGCTAGGACAAACTACGAGTATACAGGTGAAATATAAAAATATGTGACCTTTTGAGGGGAATAAAGGACGTCTAAATGGTAAAAAGGAAGAATAGTGGAATTAAACCAAATCATCCAGGTAAAACTCCTCCTGGTTCTGGCTTTAGCATTAGAAAGGAATGAGGGATTTCTGCTTTTTCTGTAGACTGTTTTCCAGTTCTGCAGCTTCCTGTTCTCTTAGATCAACAGGCTTATTTTGGAAATTCTGATTACTACTTCCTTCTCCAGTTTACCACAGTGGTTACACTGTCAGCACATACTGGACTCCACAGGCTAATCCCAACTGAAACACTGCAACTGCTTTACGTGGCTATTCTGTTTCTGCTCAGCACCCACACAGGATGTTTTCCTAATCCCTCATTTTTCCTGATTTTTGGTTTCTGCCACACTACAACCATTCTTCTGGATTCAGTGAGACACTCCCCAGGCTAACTGTAGTGTTTCCATGTTACATGCCCACCCTGCACTTTCCACAAAGAAAAAAAACCTGGATTTAAAGTCTCCCCTAAAGTGCTGCAATATTACTTCAGGATAACATGGAGCAAGATGAAACCTTCATCCATTTTATCAAGATGGAAAACGAGAGCACCACTTTTTCCTGTTAACTGCACAAGATGCTCTGCAGCTATAAATAATTAGGCTGGCAATTAGGACAAAAAAAAAATCCCACCAAAACCCCAGATCTATGAAACATTCAATACAAAGATTCTTTACTTCAACACTTGCTAACAAGTGTTAGCACTATAAAAAACCCAGTCCTTTGGACACCAAAACCCCTCTAAATTTGGGTGCACAGTCAGTAAAACCTCAGTGGCTGATTCTACCAGACATAGTATGCTTTGGATCTGTCTTAACACATAATTTAAAATTATTCTAAACTGACACAGAAGCTGTCTGCAACTCAGAGGCAAAGTCTGGAAGATCTAATTCTCATTATACTTCAAATGCTTTTAAATTGGCAAAAGAGGGAGCTCTGACATATAATTTGGATTTTTCTCTTCCTCCAAGGAATATGATGGCTCATCTATATTAAGTTTTTATTGAATAATTCTTAATCTGAATTCCCTTTCCTGCCTGCACCCAGTCAGAAATGTCCCTTCTCCAAGGTTTTGGGGCACCAGGTATTTATATTTACGCCCATTAACATGAATGCCCCATGTTAAGGCAGAGAAAATCTGAACTGAGTTTCTTCAAACCTAGATTACCCTTTGGCTCAGTTGATACCAGAGAGGACACACTGTTCCTCAGGAAATTAGGCCAAACTCGAGCACCTAATTTTAGCCAGCCATCTATTAGGGCCACAGCCAGGTTTTCCCTCTGAGATGTACCACGGGTTCAAGTGTTTAACCTCCAAATTCATCTCTTCATGTTCCATCAGCCTTTGTCTGGCAGGGAAAACAATCCCTCCACATCCAACACCTCATTCCTCGATAAAGGGATCAGGGTTGACAAAATGCCTGAAGTATTTGGGGTACTATTTACTTCACAGACAGAAAACAAACTGGGTCTTAAAATATGTACACAGCAAATTAAAGAAGCAATTAAGAACATCATTAAAATAAAAAATTGGACTAGTCTGCCAGTTTAACTTATAGTGAGGGTATTTAACCCCTTGCTCAGGTTTAAAATACACACTGCTTTATCAAACAGCCTTAAAAATCTACAATATTTTATTTGGAAGTGGGGAAAATGAGATGTTGATACTGCAGTCATAAGTTTACATTGTCCCAGCTAAGAAAAGCATTCCCTTTCTGCTTTCCAGAAATTTCAGTTTAGATCAGGTTCCTTTAAAAGTCAAGTTTGACTTGATTTGATTTCATGGGAGACACAAAATAAGGAATTCTGTAACAGTTAGGTATGCAAAGCAGAGGAAAGAAGGAGAGAAAGAGAAAAATTCTTGTGGTGACATGATTTCTGAAATTAGAAACAAAGCCTAAACTTGGGTCATAAGAAACAGATGATCCAATCTCAAATAGTTTATGGTGTACTAGCAGTTTAAGTCAAAGTATGTTCCTACAAAAAAAAAAAAAAAAAAAAAGGTTTTACATGTTACAGAAGAGGTCAGCCACAAGTTATGCTGTTAAAAGAATTTGGTATTTCTCATACCTGGAGAGCTATTCCAGTGTGGATCCTTTCAACAGATCTGCACTCCAAAGCACACTAAGAACCACAAGTCTTTAAAATAAAGAGCTAAAAAGACCCCTACTTACAGGATTACTGGTTGCCATCGTCAAGGGCCTCAGAAGTTTATGTTTTCAATCTAACCCAATGAAGTCCTTTTACAGAACTGAGCATGGCAGCTAAACTGTTAACACTTAAACCTTGTGTGAAAATAAACAGCAAATACAGGAGACAAGAAACCCAGATTATTGTGATTATTTTATATAAAAAGTAATTAAAGCAACACAAGTTCATTAACTGTCAGATCAGCTGGAGCCATACAGCGTGTGCTCTAAAACTGGTTTGATCCTTTCCTTGCAGGGACAGAATAATTCTCGTGTTTCAAAAAGATCAGATGTACAGAAGCAGCACTTTTTTGAGAGGTAACTGTAAAGAAATGGTTAGTAACAGCAATTCCACATTGTATCAATTTTACAGTAATAGCATGTATTATGTTTTCAATTGAAGGCCTTCGAGCTAATTAGCCACTAACTGTGACAAGAGGGGCACTGTATTAGCCAATTAGCCAATTAAATTGCCTAGTACACTGAAAACCAGCAAGATGAGTAACACTGGAAAAGCTGAAAGTGAGAAGGCTCTGAAAACAACGTCTGAATACAAACAGGCCATTTTGAGTAACCTGCTCCCTTTGCAGAGTTGGACTAGTCATGGATAACTAAGAGGGAAGTCTCAGCATCACCGAATACACCCGAAGATCCACTCCACTTGTGAGCCGAGGAAAGAACACTACTAGGAACACAGAGCAGGAACTGCAACAGCAGATTGATTGCTCGGAGAGTCTACAGGGATAGATGCAACATGTGACAATAAAAAGTGAGTCTGAAGTGTTCTAAGAAAGTTGTGAAAAAAGGAGAAAAATGACGACAAATTTCAGCCATAGTATGAGATAGAGTGTTAAAGTGAAATTAAAAAGGCAAGAATGAGCTAATCTAAAACGTGGCTTTTACTTTTGCAAATAAGTTCCAGGGCTCTACATTAACTCTTTCCCTTTGTACAGGGAAAAAGCAGAACTGTGCAAGAATGCATCTTAACTACATATAAATCAGCAATCAAGACAGATGTGGAGGAGAGCTGAAACTAGCTTCCAGAATGGCACAGTAGATACACTGCAAAAAAACCCCAAACCAACAAAAAAATAACAGAACCCACCCCAAAACTGCTTGAATGCCAGATGTTTGTGGTTAAGAGAACATGTAGATGTAAAATATAAATAAGATATCCCAGTAGATGATAGCTGTTTGACTTGAAGTTAAGCAATCTGGGCAAACAAAAATACATTAATGTAAAGCCCTGGTTTACAATGTTTGTTAACAATTACCTTGCAAATAAACCAAGTGCCTTTTTCACTCTCAAACCAACTTTCAGATCATTTCAAAAGCAACCAGGCTATAGAAATCATTAAAGAAATAGGTAAAAACAGAACAGAAACTACAACGTAAAGGAAAATAGAAGTATCTGGTGCGTAACTCACCTTATTAGAATGAACTGGCATATCACATATAGAGCACAGATGGGGATAACCCTTCGGTAAGAATCCATGGAAGTCTTCAATATTGCTATTTGGAGGAGCACCTCTCTTTTTCTCAAAGAGAGATCTCTCGGGACCAGGACCACGGCCCATTCTGTCATACTCACTGTCAAATTTATGATAGTTATGCGAAGTCTCGCCATAAAAAGATTCATCCCTACACCTTTCTCCATCTCTCAATCTGTCATCTTCATAATCCATTCTGTCATAATAACCAGATTCTTGAGAACGACTTCCATGGTCATAGTCAACCACTGGGTTGAGACTAGGACCACGATCATCAAAGCTATCTCTTCTAAAATGCCTTTTTTCTTCCCAATCATCCCTAGGTACTCTGTACGGTGGTTCCCGTGTGGATGATCTGCCATCTCTACCATAACCTTCTTCAGCTCTCCTCCTTTTAAGTTGTAGAAGGATCTGAGGCAAGTTTTCAGGAGTGATCTTGTCCTCGGGATAGCGACTCAGTTCATCTAAGTCTCTAGCAGACAGACCAAAGCTGGCCAAAATGTTAGTGGCCTGGTCTGCATCTCCACGGTGCTGAGAAGACAAAGGGAGCGGACCTCTACTTCCAATGTTAAATATAGACTGCAAATTATGGGAAGAGGTACTACCAGAAGACAGTGCACTATGAGATCCTTGTTGGTTCAATGAAGAACTCATTCCAAGATTCATTAAGCTAGCAAGGCGTGCAGTACCCTGGTTCATCCTTCCAAGAGATGCTGGCATATTTAAAGACTGGGTAGCAGCAGCAAGAAGGCCTATTCCTGCAGAGAGGTCACGGCCATGACCTTGTGAATCCCTACTCAGAGATGACTGCTGGAATGACTTGGACATTGTAGAACTAGAGCTTGTCTACTTTATGGATCAAAAAAAATTCCTTTTTTTTTTAATATAGTTTTTTATAGTTTTTTTTTTAAGATGGCTGCAAAGAGAGCTCACACTAGAAAGCTAGGCAAACTTCACTTCAAAAACGGTAACGCCAAGAAAGAGGATCAATAATGACTGCAGATCTTCTTCAAGCTGAGAAACACCAGACAATTCTGTAGAAAAACAAGCAGTTTTAGTCATAAATCCCTTTAAACAGATGCAGTTTTAAACTTATGCATCATGTTGATCTAAAAAAACATTAGAGATCTCAATCTTACAAGGCTTTTATCACATAACAGATTCAAGAGGTACCCAGAGCCTACATATATTATTGCAGATAAAAATACAGCAGTGTTTCCTATACATACTCCTTCCACAAAAAGCTACTTTCATACTGAAGACAAGTGAATTTCAGAAGTTGCTGATGTCTAAAAGCATCTGTAAGTTTACTGACATGTAAGCCTTGATCTCTGGTTAATGGTTTTGTTCATACCCTACATTACTGTACTGTGTCTGTGAGAAGACCACAAAAAACTTAAGCCCACAGAATCCAAGATGACTTTGGCATATAACACATATTTGAAAATGAAACCTGTACCACCACAGAACAGGACGAAAGGAAGTTAAAAGTAACTGAAGTTTGGGCAAAAAGTTTCTGCTATAAGATCTGTAAACAAGACCAAACATAATATTCAATCTTTATGCAGTAAAATTCCAATTACCGATGTGAAGACAGATGTGAACAAGAAAAACAAGTTTTACATTTTGCAGGAAGTAAACAAGACCTCTTGTTCCAATTGCAGTTACACTGCTAACAGCATTTCAGAAGTGATTTTTTACTCTGTTATATTGCAGCTGTGACATCAGCTGTTCTCTCAGACTCAAGCAAAACAAGGTCAGGCTTAGTGCTGGGATGGGAGACCCAAGGAAAACCCTGCTCCTGAAGGAAAAGACCCCAGGTGAGTCAGGAGATGGCACATCACCCCAGACAGCCCTGCCTTGGACCAGCACTGCCTGGCTCAGGCCTGACACCATGACCACATGTGGGAGTTAAAGATCCTACAACGCTGCTCACAAGAGAGGGATCTGCCTCACGTCCCACTAAAATACTAACCTGATATTCAAATATTTGCTTCCACTGCATTTACTTCAAGTTTTAACTAAATGCTATTAATATCCACAGTATATTTTTTGCTGCAATGGATATAGTTCATAAAGTGGTGTTGTTTTTTTTTTTTTAGTGCAGAGCAGAAATAAACCATAACACTTCTCCCCCATCCTCCTCCAGCCTTGGGACAGACACACAGAGTTTAGAGCAATTCAACACACGTGAGAACATTCCACCAGGAATTCCTTGTTCTTGGGTCCCCGACGCTGGAGAGCCCTTCCCAGTCTCCGCAGAGCGGTTCTGCTTCTCCAGCACTGCCACTCAGGAGCACATCACACACACGAGCACTTGGAAAAGAAACAGGCACACACTGCACAGCTGCAAATGAAATCAGCTCCCAAGAGAACAGGGGGAATGGAAAGGATAAAACGAAAGCAAGGACTTTTCCTTGAAGAGACCAGTTCTGCAGAAGGCAATGGCTCTTGTACTGGAAACAGAAGGAAAAAGGTCAAGGTTAGGAGCAGCTCTCTATCCCCACTGCCTGTTCCAACAGGGCATCAAGTTGAAAAGCACCTGGGTTTACTTTCTTGGTAGCAGTGTGTTACAAAATTACACATTTATGTAAAAAAACAGTGGAGTCTGTGAAAAACACATAAAACACACAAAGCTCACACAGCTCCACCTTTGCAAAGGAACTCCTTTATACAGTATCCTGCATACTCTGTTATCAGTACATCTCAACTCATATTTCACCTTCCTTTTTTAAGATCCACATATGCTGGAGTCAAAATAAGCTTAATTGTGTGACATTTGGTTAAGAAAAAGAGCTTGAGAAAATTGGGCATGGCAATAAGTTTAAAAGTGTGAGGCAGAAGACAGAAAAGCACTGCAGAAAGCTTCAGAGAACAGTAATACAAGAACAGCGGGGGAGCAGATGAGGCAAGTCCTAAGGGAGATGTCCCAGACAAGGGGGCCCTACTGAGGACATCTGAACAGAACACATTTAGGAACTACAATGTAAAAATCAAGACTTTTCAGTTCAAAAATGAGAGAAATACTAATATTCACCCGGGTACCATGCTTTACCTTACATTCATTCAGGAATCTTCAAAGTACTTTATTACAATTTTTAAAATTAATCCCTACTCCTTATATTTTTACACAAATTTCCTACTAGTTCATTCACACCCTTACAGTCTGAAGCTGAACTTACTGGGTTCTTCATAAAACCAAGTGCTCCAGAGGGCTTTGCAAGCCTGAGCCTGCAGCAGTTCAGCAGACACCCCTGTGGCAGGAGAGGCTCAGTGTGCCCTGCTCTTAGTGCAAGCACCCCACTAGTCAAGTTTCTACTAAATCAGGAAAGTTCTCCACCCTTCCAAAACACCCCTTCTCTTTGAACAGATGCTCCCTAATCCTCTTGTCCCAGCTTTCCATTGGCAGTTCATTGTCTGCTGCTCTGGAGATTAGCAGGGAACAAAGCCCACGGCATCCCAGCCTGGCAGGGACCCCGCTGACACACCACTGATCCCACACACGGTGGGCTTCACAGAACCACCCCTGCTCCTGCTGCAAACACCCAGGGAAGGAGGAGGGGAAGGGAAAGATGAAAATAGAAAGATGGGTGAAAAACCAAGACAAAGACACAAAGAAGGACAATCTCATGGAGAAGCATGAAGTGGGGCAGTAAGACAAGTGTATGATGAGGACAGAACACAGGCTGGCAGTTGGTGCTAGACAGGAAACTGCCCTACACCTAACTGGGCATTTGAGTGGGGTACTTCAAAAAACAAGTGAATTAGCCTCACAACCCCACTGTTGATCATCTTGCAATGGCTGCTGTACTCCACTCTAACCATCCCCATTCTTTAAGATCAGATGAAGAACACGAAAGGAGGTGGGGGGAAGAGCCCTACAACCACACCAGGGGACGTTTAACTTCCACATGGTCAGGTTTAACGGGAGTCTAAGGCAGCACTTCCTGTGCTGATCACTCCGGAAAGATTCCATGGCAGTATCTGAGAGAGACAGGATCCCATGGAGCAGGGCCAGCCTTGGAGCCAGGGTGCCATCAACTGAGTCACAGCAACAAGACAGGTAGGACTGAACAAAGCTGCCTCGGGAGCCTGGGTTAGTTGAAAGGGTTATGCTAATTGTCCTCCGTGTAATTCCAGCTATACTGGGAACAGACTTTCATATACAGGTGTTTTTTAAGATCTGTGGACAGAAATCGGCCATGTTAAGATTTGAAAATATATAATATAAAGCAATTGTGAAATAAGTTGAGAGGCAAAATGTCATTGGATTTCCAGACAAATGTGGACAACGAAAACACTTTATATCTACAAGTTGCAAAAGAGTTTTCTGTAAAGGCAGACAACAAAAATAAGAAATTTGAATCCTACAGAATACACTGCTACCAAAAAAAGGCCCAAATGAGGCTGATTTTCAAACACTATAGAAGGTTTTCCTTTTAGTGCAAAACTGATCATAAACTCTTTTCAATAAAGCTTACAGAACTCTTGCTCCAATATTAATTTTGTCGTAAGAACAGTTTAATTCAGTGAATTCTTGGAACACACTGATCATGCTGAACACAATAAACTTAGCTTGTCACCTTTTATGGAACACCAGTCCCTGGCTCCCTGTTCCTTTTGCCACTCTCAGGGGGTTTTAACCTATGCATAGTTATTACAGTTTAATGTTAATCTTGTTCTTACAACAACTCATCTTTTACCCATTCCTCTTCCACTATTTATAAGAAAAAGGTCTCAAAACTGTTTCCACTTTCTACTCAGTTTCACTTCAAAACACATTGAATTTAATCAAATAAACTCAATTATGGTAAAAATATGAAATAATCTACAAGCTGAAAAGCACACTCTGGGTTTGTAAGAACTCAACACTTTGGCAGGTCGTACACCCTTGGGAAAAAAGTTTTAAAGAAGTTCTACATCCACAGTATTTGCTCTTTGGATAAAAACCTACAGGTTTTCCTTCTCCTTCCTTGGGCATTGTACTTGGTGCAGCGATCCTTTCTGCCATGGAAGAATTCCTGTTTCTTGGCAAAACTGGCTGCAGCACATCATGGCAAAAAGGGTTATTGATGGAAGAGATCTGGAATTTGGACAGGCAGCTCCCCAGGCTGCTCCAAGAATTAATGGCAGTAAAAACAAGAACTTCAAGGAAATTAGAAGCAGATGTTATCTAGTTGCTGAATGACCAAGTACAATGGACTTCAAATCTACAGGATCACACAGAAAAGGTCTTTCCAAAGTCAAAGGGGGAATTGCCCAGCAACCTCAGACAAAATGCAGGTTCTCACTCATTTCAGGTCCCAGAATTCAGGGTGGTTATTTAATATTGCTGTTTCACATGCAAGAAAACAATTCATCTTGTTCAACCATCTTCAAAGGTCATGCCCTCAAAAACTTCAGGGGCACCTGGCACACAGGATACACTCGCTTTTTTTGGGCACAGATTAGACAGTCTGCTTCAGGCACAACAACTGGAAGAGTTTCAATTCTTAGGATTATGTTTAGCTTCATCCCAGTGACTTCCTTGATCAGAGAACATCATAATCTGAGATCTGAAGTGACTGTAACAGAGGATTGCTACAGAACAGAGGAAAGGCATATTTATAAATGGGAATTAAAATGACTACTTTAGCAATTAAGAATTTTAAAAGAACTTAGTTTTCAACATCTGAATGCAGAAAGGAACACTAAGAGAGGCCAGTTTCCTATTTCTGTTCATTATATAATTTAATATATTCAAGCATCCCTCTTTTGTAAGAAGTGCATGAAAAAAGCACATTTATTCCTTTACAGAAACAGAAGTGAAAAAAAAAAAAAGAAGTCCAATGAATAGTACAGAAAGAAGAGAGAAGGCAAAACTCATGTATTTTTAGAGAGGGAAAGTAGTAACACCCAGAAACAAACAGATAAGTGCTGTCACGTGTGCTGACCACGCCACAGACACGTGGGCACCTCTGTGGCTTCCAGCCATCCCTTCCTACTGCCTCCAAGCCCACTGTGTGTCACCTGCAGAGCCCCAGCTCCACACTAAGAGATGCACACTCAGGTTCTGCACCTACAGAGAGCTCCGTGGAGCCACAAACAAGGGCTCTGGCAGAACCTGGCTGGGGTGGAATGCTGAGGGATCTCAGTGCCCAGGGAGGCTCTGACAGCACAGCTGTGTCCCTGCCCCTGGACACCAGGAGTCACTGGCTCTTCATTCCTCTTCATTCCCAGCGGCCGTGGGGACCAACAGCCCCGCGGGCACCAGAACTGACACCAACATGAACATAGCACAGTTTTTTCCCAGAAACAGGTCCTACAGAAAGTGATCCAGACACACCAAACCAGAGTACCCACTGCAACAGAGAACCAATTTCACTCCTCTTTTTTTTTTTTTTTTTCTTTTTCAAAAAACCAAACAGAACAGTTTTGTTTCTGATCTGGTAAGTGATTAAAAAGCCTTCTGACCAACCAGTCTGCCTCCAGGCGTTTCCAAACTGGGATAAAATCCCGTTCTTTCCCAGATGAAATCCTGCATGAGGTTGCAAGATGTATTTTAGCTGCAGACAAGAATCAAGGGACTGTTTGACTGGTTTAGTGCTCAAAATAAAAACCTTCTTGTTTAAGTTATGACTGGACAATATGGTACTTAACCACTCACAAACTAAATTAGTTCAGAAATATTGTGAGGTATTTGCTTTTGTTTTCAAGACTTGTTGACTCAGAGCACTGATGAAGAAAGGAAGCAACACTGAGGGCACAAAAATACACTCATTAATTAACAAACTGAACAGAAAGAATTCCTTTGCAGCTTTGCAACAGCTTCTCCCCCAGATTTGCTGAGCTACCCAGAAGCCTGTCTATAGGTTACAAACCACCTCTGCATTCACCACAACTTTCAGCAGAGTGATGTGCAAATCCCAGCCAAGGGCAACACAGAGCATTTCTTTATTTCTCATCAAATTAATGAGCACTTTATTTAACTGCAATCCTGAATAAACCACGTGGCAACAGTGTTACAGTTGTATGGAACTTCAGTTTGGAGCCTCAAAGGCTGACTCTTCTTTCCTCCTTAACTGGTTTTTAGTTTTTATCTTTAAGAACACAGATATTCGCATTTTAAGGATGCATTTAGGAATTTCTGTGGGATTCTCTTCCCGTCATTTAGTTCTGGGGTGTGTGTAACAGCTTTTGCACAATGCAGAAGGACAGACACTGGGTTACCCTACACAGACACATGTCCAAGGTCCGAGTGTCATTTAATTCTGCTATGTAATTCAGTAATGAAGCATTTGGTGGGGTTTTAGATGGAATTCAAGATAGAAGTTCATTAATTTCCTGGTAATCCATTAGAAATGTTAATATGTTCCACTACAATTCAAAAAAATACAAAAAAATCTTAAATATATTAACATATTTCAAAATATAGGAAGATTAAGTCACTGGATCAATAGATTCTTTGTAAAGAAGTATGGGAAAAAACTACCTTTTCCTCTTCTCAGAAAAACTCCACAGATTGCTTTAAGAAACTCATGTTTTCAACCAGAGCTGCTTCCTACTTATCTGACTCTAGGAAGTCAGGACCATCTACAGCTCAAAAACCCTGACGAATTTAAGGCTCACTAAAAGGAATAAAGACTATTAAATTGTTTAAACCAGTATCAGATACTTTTTTCCCAAAGGTCTGCGTCCTGGACAGAAAAAAAGCCACACATTTAGAATCCGAGGGACGGTTCAGCTTTCTTTCAACAGCATAAATGCCTCATTTATCATTTAACAAACCAGTTCTTCAGGCTCCCAGAAAGTTCTTTTCAACTTCTACTTATTTTCAGCATAGACGAACTTTGTATCTCGTTACTCTGACTCTGGAAACAGAGTATGCACATTAAAAAAACCGAACAGGAAGAAAAAACCAACCCCGCAGCTCGATTTGTTACCAGGGTCTGAATCATATGAAAGTGAAACCGAGTAGAAAGAGGGGTCAAACGGATGCTGCACTGCCAGGATTCCCGATTCATTAATTTTTAAGGCCAGATTAAGATCAAAACGCGCAGGT